>NC_137013.1:27501261-27676261 GCF_032717465.1 Coenobita brevimanus | reverse complement strand
CTCGTGGGTTTCCGTCGCTGTTTCTCAATAAGTCGAATTTAACTTTAAACTCGTTTAAGTTTTTAGACTGGATGATCTCTTTGTCCAGGCTATTCCATAAGTCTATACTTCTGTAAGGAAAGCTATATTTCTTGATATCCTTCAAGCAGCTTGACTGTTTCAATTTCATTCCATGTCCTCTTGTTGCTCTCTTATCCCATACAAACAGATCTTCTTTGTCAATTTTATCTACTCCCACCATGGTCCTGAACACCGCAATCATGTCTCCCCTCTTTCTCCTTTCCTCTAACGAAGGCAAATCCAGTTTTTCCAGCCTCTCTCTGTATGACAGGTCTGTCAGACTGGGGACCATCTTGGTTGCTGTTCTTTGTATTCTCTCAATCTTGTTTATATCTTTCTTTTTGTGTGGGGACCACACTACCGCTGCATATTCTAACCTGGGGCGGATCATGGCCACTATCAATTTTTTCATCATTTCCTCATCCATATAATGAAATGCTACTCTTATGTTAGTCAAGAGCTTATAAGTCTCTCCAACTATCTTGTTAATGTGCTTTTCTGGTGACAAACTATCTTGGACCAGCACTCCCAAATCTTTCTCTTCTCTCCTTTTTGTGATTAATTCATTACCCAAAAAATAATTCAGTGATGGTCTCCTGCTACTTTTACCCATTTCCAATATTTTACATTTCTTTACATTAAATTTCATTTCCCACGTCCGGCTCCAATTGTGTATCCTATCCAAATCCTCCTGCAGTATTTTACAATCCTCCTCAACCTCTATCTTCCTCAAGATCTTTACATCATCAGCAAACAGACTCGCATAACTGTTCACTCCATCTACCATATCATTTACGTAAATCAGGAACATTACTGGCGCCAACACTGAGCCTTGAGGGACTCCACTTGTTACTTCCCTCCATCCAGACATCTTTTCCTTTATTACTGTCCTCATTTGTCTGTCTCTCAAAAGTCTCTCATCCATTCCAGAAGTTTCCCCTTTAGTCCTCCTATATATTCTAGTTTCCACATTAGTCTCTTATGAGGTACCTTGTCAAAGGCCTTCTCTAAGTCTAAGTACACACAATCCACCCAACCATCTCTCTCCTGTACCACATCAATCGCTCTTGAGTAAAAGCTCAACAAGTTTGAAACACATGACCTTCCACTTTGAATCCAAACTGACATTCAGCCAAAATATTCATCTCTTCCAGATATTTTATCCATCTGTCTTTCAGGATTCTCTCACACAATTTTGCGACCATGCTGGTTAGAGACACTGGTCTATAATTCAGAGGTTCTTCCCTGTTTCCTCCCTTGTAAATTGGTACCACATTTGCCCTCTTCCATTCTTTTGGCACTTTCCCCTCTTCCAGTGAGCATACAATTAAGCTGTGAATTTTATCCGCCAGTTGTTCTCTGCATTCCTTCAGTACCCAATTAGAAATTCCATCAGGTCCTGGGGCTTTCCTTACATCTTGAGTTTCCAGTAATTTATACACCTCCTGCACCTCCACTTTTATATCTTTCATCACCGGAACATTTCTAATCACTCCCTCCCCTTCCACAAGCTCCTTTTCTTTAGTGAAAACTGACTGGAAACGTTTGTTCATTATTTCTGCTTGCATTGCTGCATCCTTAAAGACCTCTCCATCTACTTTCAGCTTGGTGATTCCTTCCTTTTGTTTCAGTTTGCCATTAACAAATCTATAAAACAGTTTGGGTTCATCCTTGCATTTGTCAATTATACCTTTTTCAAAATTCCTTTCTTCTTCCCTACGTATTCTTGTGTATTCGTTTCTTGTTCTTTTATATTCTTCCTTTGTTCTGTCGTTACCTCTCTTTCTCCAATTGTTCCACGCCTTATCTCTCTCTTTTTTGGCTATCATACACCTTCTATTAAACCACTCCTTTTTCCTGTTTTCTTTCCCTCTTACTCTTGGTACAAATTTTTCCACTCCCAAATTATAGAGGTCTAGAAAGATATCCCACTTCCTCTGTATCTCTCTTGTTTCTCTGAATTTTCTCCAATCCGCATTTTCAAAAAAGTTTCTCAATCCTGTAAAATTTGCTTTGCCAAAGTTGTATCTTCCCTGTCTATGAAGCTCGTCTCTTGGCTCGACGTTTCCTATTAACATCTGGAACTCAATGACCACGTGATCACTTTTTCCCAAAGGACAGAGATATTCCAATGATTCTATTACATCGGATTCTTTGGTGAACAGTAAATCTAACCTTGCTGGTGTATCTTCACCTCGAAACCGTGTCTCTTCTTTGACCCACTGCGTCATCACATTATTCATTATTATATTTAATAACAGAGTACCCCACGAATCCTCGCCGCCTCCCGAGTACCATTCCTCCCAGTTCACCTCTTTACAATTAAAGTCACCCACCAAAATTATATTATTGCTTTTCTCAATTATTTTTTGCAAGTAGCTAGCCATATCTGACAACATCTCATGGTATTCGTCATCCTTCCATGCTCTCGTCTTTGGGGGAACATACACTACCGCCATATCTCTCTTAACATTCTCTCCAGTTTCTAATTTCATATATATCACTTCAGCCCTGCCTTCTCCCATTTCCACAGTATATACATTTATGTTGTTCTTCACTGCTATCATCACTCCTCCTCCCTTTTTTTCTTTTCTCCACAGTTTGTATTTACCATCTCCCAAATGAACATCAATATCTTCTCTTAATTTGGTCTCTACAAAGCACGTGACATCAGGTTCATGTTCTCTCAAGAAATCATTAATTTCGATCCTTGTCGATATGAAACCATCAACATTAGTATATATCACCTTCAAATTATTTTTGACATTATTAATACCCTCTTCTCTCCTACTCTCTGTCCGTACCACTTCCTCAACTTCTGATCTTTCACAACCATCCCCCCTAGTTTCCTTCACTTCTATTTCCTTAAATACCATTTCCTTACTTTCATATCCAATACTCTCCAAAAAAAAGTATTACGTTCTTCCTCTGTCCTCTTATCATTTTTTTCCTTTACTTCTTCCTTTAATGATTTTAAAACTTCTCTTTCTTCTTCATTCAGATCTTTTCTTATTATAATATTTTCCATCCCCGCCTCTTTGCTTAATTTCCAGGTCACTTTAAGTATCTCATTTATTACACTTTCTGATGTAAACTTGACTCTCATTGGTCTTGTTTCCCCTTTCTTATAAGGCCCTATCCTCCTTACTTCCTCAATTTCTTTTACCCACTTGTCTCCTTCGGGGTCAATCTTGCCTAATATTCCTCTCACCATGTTCGTGTCTCTCTCGAGTCTTGCAAACCTAACCTTTTCTTCCTCTTCCCTGTTTCCAAATACTACCACACATCTGTTCCTTTCTACAGTTTCTCTCACTATTTTCTCTTTTTTCTTCAGTATTTTCACTACATTTTCTTCCATTTCTTTCTTGTTCATTTCCCTTTCTTCCTGGATGATCTCTCTTAAGCTGACCACTTCTTTCTGTTCTTCTTCTACGTGTGCCCACTTTGCCTTGTGTTCTTCTAGTACATTACTCACCTTCTCCGTTTTATTAGTACTCTCTTCAAGTTTCCTCCTCAGTTCAACATTTTCCCTCTTCAAATTCTTAATCTCTTCATTGGCTGTTTCGTTGGACTGGATTAGACTCTGTATGGTGGTTTCCGTATTTCCTGACACATCCTTTATCACTAGATTCTCTACTTTTTTTTCCGAGTTCACTAATCCTCATAATTAATGTTTTCACCAGGTCCATGACATTAGTATTAGCATCAAATCCTTGAAATTCCATTCCCTCATTGTTTACATTTTCGGCCATCTTTAGCGTACCGGTAAAGTACCTAAACAGCTGTTACCGAATAAGCCACAAACATTCATGTATACTATTGCCAACAAATCTTTACATTTTTGGTAGTCTACCAACTTTCATTATTTTAAATTTAAAGAAAGACCCTAGGAGACAGGACAGACAAAATTCCTGAAACTACTCAAGGTTAGGAGCGATGCCTGGGACGACCTCTCTCTCCGGCTGCTCGTGTGTGTGTGTGTGTGTGTGTGTGTGGTTTTATCCTATTTGACTTATTTGGATCTGTCTTGAGGTAAATTTTTAGTGTGGGTTTTGATTCAGTATTATATAATTACTCCAGTTAAGGCTTTCCTTGCTAAGATACTAACCAACAGGTTATTACAGCAGATTAAGAATTACATGGTTTTACAATGTGACAGTATTGTAGCCAATGATTCTGATGAGATATGCTACCATAGGCTATGGTAATTTATTGAAGGTAAACATTTTCATCATATACCTCTAGTGGCATGTCGCTTGTGGAGGGAATTAAGTCGTATAGTACCTACCAGTTATGTTTTTTCATTGTTTTTCATTAAAAGTTTATTTTTGTCTAGTTATATTATTTTTGAAGGAGGTGAAGCTGTGAGGGAAGGGCAGGTACAGTCGTGGTCATAAATAATCACCTATCCTCGGGTGCCGCATGCCTCAGGATGGCTCCTTTATGCATGGCAAATCACAGTGGAGTAAGAGGGGCTGACAGGGAGGAGTCAGAGAGAGAAGGGGAGGTGGGTGGGGGGATGAGTGATGGTGTAGAGATGGAGTGAGGGATGAGAAGGAGGGTAGGTAGGGGAGGGAGAATGAATTCGAAGTGGTGATCACATTATTTGCCTATTTTCTTTCATTCTGGCATTATATAAAGGAGTTAATATTCAGTAGACAGTGCTGCATTACACCTTGTATAGCAGCATCAGATAACAAGCTTTAGATAGGTACTGATATCAAGGTTTGGCTCATGAGAGAAAGATACTGACGTGACAGATCAAACACTTGTGCAGAGCCAGGTACTTGTGTTTATCCGTATATTTTTGCTTCGGACACAGAATGGAATCTGGATGGCTCTGACTTCTGTAATGTTTGCTTAAGAGATATCCTTCACCCTTACAAGTAATTAATTTTTGGACCAAAATATCATAATGCAACCATCGACATGGCTGTGTCCACACTAAAAAGAATCATCCTCTCGGTATACACTCCATCTGTACAATCACCATAACGTCAACTATTTTATGGCATCTCAGTATGAAAAAGCTATTTAAAATAATTGTGCATGATGGGTAATTAAATTTGATGTCTGTGCACATGGATGAATATAAAAACAGTATCTCTCATAAAATGTTAGAAGGAAAATATATCAAAATCCTACCCAAACTCCTCAACTATATCTATGTCAGTGTTTACCGATGTTGTTCTAGCTATACCAACCAGGAAAGCCTTAGTAAGTAGTCCAGTGGCCTCCTACCTTAATAACCTATTGCAGTCTGTGTGGCACCGCGGAAACATTGTTGTTGGTGGTTTGCTGGTTTCGAGTGAACAGCTTTCACTCATCCTTGGTGTGCTGGAGGAGGCGGGCCCGTGTCCTCTTGTTCTCTGGCTCCCACTCATTGACAGTCTGGGCCCACACAGTCTTTATGGCTTTGCACTAATGTTTGATTTGTCATGTCAGTATTTTTCATTCACAAGCCAGCCCTTGATTTCACCATCTATCTAAAGCTAGCTGTCTTATGCTGCTATACAAGGTGTAATGCAGCATTATCTACTGAATATTATTTTCCTTTATATCATGCTGGAATGAAAGAAAATAGACAAATCATGTGACCACCACTTTGCATTTATTCTCCCTGCCCTACTTACCCTCCCTCCCCTCCCTCACTCCATCCCTGCACCATCACCCATCCCCCCCATCCACCTTCCCTTTTCTCTGGCCCCTCCCTCTCAACCCCTCTTACTTTACTGTGCTTACCGCGCATAAAGGAGCCAGCCTGACGCATGGGGTACCAGAGGATAGGTGATTATTTATAACCACAACTGTATGTGCATAGTCATGTCCCATGCAACACATTTTTAAAAGTCAGAATTGTAAAGTGTTGTTTATTTTAGCCACATTTACAGTAGGAATAGGCATAGGAATAGGTACAATAACAAAAGAACTTAATTTCTTTCCATCTTAATATGAAATCTTGTTTGAGTCCAAATCTCTTCTGGAAAATGCTTTCAACTGATTTCACTCATAGGAAAAGTCAAAGAGTATAAGTTGAAACTTTGAGGTGAAAGGTGTTATAAATTTTGTAACCAAATGAATGTAAATGATGGATTAGTATGCAAGGAGATAACAGTTCAGATACATATCATAGTTTTAATTTGATTAGCCCATATCCAAAAACCATTATCCCACAGCATCTAACCACTACAGTAATAAGATCTTTGAGGACTGTTCCCTCATCAGTAAGACTTCTGCAAATATTACATGGTCATGAACCATTTATGCAAAGCTACTTTATGAAACATGAAATTTTCACAATATAAGTACTTATATTATTAATTCAATCTTGAAAGAAATGTATAAATTGGTTACATAAGCTGAGTACAGTGTAACCAGATTCATAGTCCCTATGTTTTTGCCTGTCAGTAGTCCCATTGGACATTATTGGAATAATGTTATCAGCTCTGTATCTCACTCATGTCATGTATAGGCAGTCTCAATTATGAGCCAGTGGTGTGTTTTTAAATACCGGTATTACATTTCTTTTTTTATGAAGTACATTTATTAAAACAGAGTTTGGAGTAGAGAATAGAGAAGAATGTTTAGAGAACTTGGTTGTATTGTGCATGATAGTATGATTTGTATGAAGGTGAAGAGAACCTCATGTGAAAGTGTGGTACTGTTGACACTCTCAAATGGGAGTGAAAGCTGAATAGTTAGTTAGAGAACTTTCCAAATTGCAGGGTGTAGAAATTATCTTTTTCCTGGACAGCTACAAGCACAAGAAGGATGGATGGTGTAAGTAATACAGAAAATTATGGTACAGGTATACAGCAGTGGAATGGAAGAAATTATGATAGAGTGAAATGTGGATACAGTAAATGAATAAAAATATGGTCATACTCCTTGAAAATGAATTGAGGGGTATTGTTGGAAGAGACAGACCTCTTGTGGTATGGAAGAAGAGAGTGGGTCAGTAAAGTGGTGAGAGAGAAGGTAGAAGAAGAGGAGTGAGGGAGGTATTTAGGGAAAAGGTAGCCTGGATGCAGTTCTGTCTTGGCCATACCATGTTGAGGGAGATCCCATGGGGAACAAGACATCAGAGATGCTGATAATGATGATTCAGATATTGCTGACACTTCAGTGGGGAACTGGCAGTCCATATTATTGGTAGAATTAAACCTGAATTGGGAATTTTTCTGTTATTTATTATGGACTCAAGTGAGATAAAGAAGTAAAAAAGAGAGATTTACAATGAGGACTTAATGTAGCAGTTTTTATCAGCAGTAGGAAAATTTTAATCATAATATCTATATATATGACCACTGGGAAGTCTGCATTATTTTAATGGAAGCTTCGGATACTGTACAATATTTCCGGCCACCTCCAGGACAGAGGAGCCCCTAATGATGGAGGGTCCCTCGTCCATTGACTGTGATGACTCCTCTGAGCGTGTGTCTGACTGCTCGATGGAAAACAACCGATCCAGCCCCTCCTCCCCTGCCTCCTCACTGGACGAGAAACTTCACCTTTACCCAGCAGACAGTGAGCCATCTCAAGGTGGCATTCCTTCTCCACCAAGGTAGGATTGTACCTCAACCCCTCTCTTGGATTTTTTCTCCATAAAGTTTAGTTTGAAAGCTTGTACAGCATTTCTTAACTCTCTCAGGCTTTTATGACTCACTCAGCTGAATAAAATCATTTAATATTACCTGGAAGATGCTGCTAGAAGTGTCCTGACCTTGGGAGGGTTAATAGTAACAGTGTTAACTGTCATACTCATAAGACTCACTCTGAAATGAATAAAATCATCTGGCATGAGCTAAAACAAAATACTCTCCCAGAGTTGTTCTGATCATGAGAGAGTTAATTGCCTTGTTCTGAAAGTGGAAGTTAGGTATGTGACTGGAACTGGGCACCGCAAGTGAAAATTCATTTCCACAAGCGCAAATACACAAACTAAAACCTTACTTTTGGCAACTGCAAATCTGCAAACTTCTTGAAATTTGCAGTTCCACAAATGCAAACCATTTGTATCCTGCCATGGCACCAGTTTCATTTTGTTCTGAATACAGTTAGAGGAATTTATTTAGTTTAGGATGATACCGGTATTTTCCATAATCAAAGGGTTAAAAAATCATCTTTAGTTAATCATGCACTTCAGTTATATTTTTATTTCCTCTATTCTGACTAAGAGTAGGTGACTTTATGAAGTTTGGAAATTGTCTGTAATACTGAATGGGATATATAAAATTATACTTATAGTAAAACTAAAATATATACTGATTTTAAAATATTATTATGTTAGTACAGTGCCCTTGCACAGTGAACGAGTTTATGGGCGGTAGACGAGCTCGTTCACTGCGAATTCGTTCACTGTGAACAACATATCTTATGGGAAAAATAGCATATGGCCAGCAGCACTTCCTCAAAGTCCACTTTTTGAGCCACAGAGATGTACTGAAGGGCACATTTCAAACACATACAGTACAGGTACTGTATATAAAATATAAAATACATGGTTATTTACCTTAAGTGGAGCAGATGGCAGTCCTGATTGGCTTGAATACAGGTGGTTCTGAGGCAGGGAGATACCGTACACTTAGGGCGACCCCTCATCACCTTCCTCTCCCTCGCTCCCGTCTCCAGTCCCACCCTCATCACTTGACTGAACCACTTCCCCACGTGCCTGTACCTCATTCACCTTTTCCATAAAACTTTCGGAGTCCAGTGATGACACCACTGACATCATTTCATCATCGTCTTCCCCAGGAAGTGTAGCAGATGATGCAGAGGCAACTGGCACCTCATATTCTTGATTTCAGTAGTAACGTGTGATGAGCGTTTGTTTTCTCATGTTGACTTTTGTATCGTGCCTTTCTGTCTGATATGGTTTCTACACCACTGAGCACTTCCTGTGTCCTAATGTGGCTGGTTTCATTTGCCTTGACCTCTACGCTCAGAACATCCACTACCGCTAGAATTTTACTGATCTTCGACATAGGCAAATCCTCGTTCTCCATTGGATTCTGCTCAACTTTTTTTTCTTTTTTTCTTTTTTTTTTTAATATATATATGTGCTTGACCTTGGGCATAGGCTTCACAGCCTGCTCCCAAGACCTAGTAGTCCTCCTACATATCATACACCTCTACATGTCACCACTTTGGCGTTAACACCCACCATCCATATTGAATACATGCTAGGGCTGTCTCATACAGGACTGGTGTATTGGTATTAGCGGGGCTATTTTTACGACATGTCGGCGGGTCTTCTGGTAGATCAGTAAAGTCTGCTTTACATGAAATTCAAATCCTTAAACTGTTCCCTGCCCCAGTGGGGATTTGAGCCTGGTTCCGGTAGGACCGTAGGCCACCTCTCTACCGATTGAGCCACTGATCTGACCTCTTGTGCAGTGTCTGCTTGGGGGTGGGTGGGAGGGTCATTCAATATGGGAGATGGCAGTTATGGCCTACTCTTTTCCCCGACTTAGTTCACTCAGAGATCAACTCATTCATTATGGTTTTGTGGACCTGATTACCCCGTTCATTCACTAGGCGAATTGTTTTCTCTGAATACGTTCAGTGTGCGAGGGCACTGTATATTAGACTGTATTTACTACAGAACAAGGGTAAATCATTCACTATTGTAGATAAATTAATAAAATTATTACACTTCACATTGCACACTTGACAAATTGACACACCAGTCCCCCTCTATTCCTCTGCTCTAACCTCCTTAGTCCTCACCCCTTAGTTACAGTCAGACTCCTCCAACAACTGAGACAACTCCTTCTTGAGCAGGTCCATGTTGCCCTTCATAAACACAAACTGCTCATAGTTCTCGGAGGTCAGGCTGGTTTGCGGGCAGGTTTACGTAAAATTTTTACAAATGAAATCATATTTCCACAATTGCAGAATTTGCAGTTTGCGGAAGTGATTGCGGAAGTGCTCAGCTCTGCATGTGAGTTTATTTATGTTGCCTTAGATGCAATTGCTCCAGAATTTTGGCTTGTGCAGAGAGCATGTTGCTGTTTCTTTAGTTGCATTTCTCTTGCCCATTGTTTGGCATCGTCCCTGACTGGAGCTTTCATTTAGAGGCACATATCCTTAGCTTTTCATTTTTTATTCTTTAGCTTAACTTTTTCTTGGGTCTGTACAGAATTATGTTTCCACACTTCTTATTTTCTTCCTGAAAGGTTTGATGTAAATTAAGCTCTTATGTTGTTAAATTATGGTTAATGGTGTGAAACTGTTGAGGTACACATCAGATCATCTTCAGTGAAGTTCCAGAATGTGCAGTAATCAACTATTAGCTTCTGGATTTGTGGTGATATTACAGTATAATTCATAGTATGGTGTTTTTTTTGAAAATGCTAATGGTAATAATTAATCCCTTTAGTATGGCAATGTAATTTTTCATTTTAATCAGCCTGCCACCAGCATAAATGTAGGAAACAACCAATGAATAGTGAGGAGCCAAGTAATACGAGATCTCAGAAGAGAGAGGGAGAAGTTATTCTAAAGAGAATCGTTTTCGTTTTCGTTTTTAAAGGCTCCAACATGCTTGCATGTGTCGGCCTTGGTCACCTAATGGCGGCTCTCCACGCTGCACGATCCATTGCAGCCTCCCTGTTCAGTCCCTTAACCCTAAGGTCACACTTAATGACCTCGTCCCATGTCTTTCTCGGTCTACCCCTCATAACCCCACCCCCAATATTAACACTTCTCACCTTCCTCACCCAATTATCATCCCCCATCCTCTCCACATGTCCAAACCACCTCAATCTACCTCTCCTCATCACAACACCAATACACTCCAGTCCCATCCTACCTCTCAACTCTTCCATTGTAAACCCAGCCCCTCCAGGCCTTGGACGCAGGGACGCACTGCACATCCACCTAATCATTGTCATTTCTGTACGTCTGAGCCGGCGCATGTCTTCCTCCTTCACTGCCCAGGTCTCACTGCCATACAGCATTACACTCCTAACACACGCTGCATACAAAGACCCCTTAGCACGTAGGGAGAACCCCCTCAATGTCAGGAGAGGCAAGAGCTCCCTGAACTTCTTCCAACCACTTCTCACCCTAGCCACAGAGCTAGCTCCAGCCCCACCTCCAGCACACAACATGTCTCCTAAATAACAAAACTTGTAGCAGCAAGAGAGAATGCAACAGAGTTCAGTTTGCTAGTATTGGTGGATGCAGATGTTGACTCATAATCTGTGAATGAAAGCTTCACAAGAACAGTAAATGGATCATCATTAGAGGCAGGAGGTAGTAACCCTGTGGGGGGGGGGGAGCTGGAGCAAACTCTCAGAGAGTACAAGAGAACTTGTAAAGAAGGAATGAATATGGTCATAAGTACAAGGAGAAATCACAGTAGCAGCTGAACTAAAGAAAAACCATCTACAAGAAAAAAAATTAAGATATGTGAAAGTTTAACTTGATCAGAAGTGAAGAATCCTTAAGGGCTAAAGGAAGTCCAAAGGTAGCCTAACAGTATTTGTATAGGAAGAAACCAAAAGCTTGCTATGAGAGATGCTGACAGAGAAGTAGAAAACAACAGAAGTGAGGTGGTCAAAAGCGCAAAAGAATTTTATGCAGAACTATATGATAGCTGTATCATGATTGAGAAGTCTGTCACAGCTGGAGAAAGAAAGACACAGTGATCCCCAGCATTATATAAAAAGAAGTAATGAAAACTCTGTGAAGGATTAAGAGGGGTATGGTAGGAGGAAGTTTTGATGGTCTCTACAGTACATTAGGGATGCAGGTAACTGCATTAAAGAAACTAACAAAACTATTTATGAAATGTCTGGAAGCCAAAGCAGTACCGAGACAATGGGAAAATGGATCTGGTATTCTGCTTCACCAAAAAGGCAACATTAAAAACCTGTAGAATGTCTAGCTAGTCAACTCTCTTTCTGTTATAAAAAAAAATAATGATAATAGATCAAATTAGTCGTACCTTAACTGCAATGCACCTAAGAGTACAAGCCAGATTTTGTAGTGGTTATTCAGCAGCAGACCATATTAAAGTTATAATTGAAGGCTGAGAGCTTAAGGATATAAGTTGTTTCTCTTCATGTCATTTATTGATTACATAGTATGAAAGTATTTCATTCAGATGAAACTGTTGTGTTATGGTGATGAGAGCCACTCAGACTTGCAGAAGTTGCAGTTATTGATGCCAATGTTATCTCCTGTTATTGGAACCTCTGCAGTCTCAGGACATCTTGTTTATTATATTCTGGCTTATGCCTGATTGTTCAGTTAAACTTTGGTAAGAGATCACTGGGCTGTATGGGTTAGTCACACTCAGCAATCCCTTGACTGCAGAGAAGCCTTATGATTTTATTCTGGCCAACACCAGATTTATTAAGCCATGCTTGGGCTGTACATGTCACCACAGTACAGTACAGAAATCTGATAGATCACCATGTCCAGGAGTAGACTGTAGGACCAGTTGAGCAGGGCAGTACTCCCAAGGTGGTTGGAATGCTAATGACAGAGAGAGCTGTAGCTTCCTTTTCATCAGCCCTCGTGACTAGTTCCTGATCATCCACCTTTGCTGAACTTTTTCAGTGTTTCAGTAACACAGAGAGTTGGCCAGCATGCCCTCCAATACAACTTTCTCAGCACCAAACTCCATGCACATTACACACTACACTTCCTTTTCAAAATAAAAAAAGAAAAATGGCGTCTAATAACCAAGCCTCGGAGTCCCCAAGGGGAGGGGACCATAAATGCCCCCACCATCCACCCCTCTCCCTGTGATGACTCAGCGAGCTGCCTGGAACCACTGTCCAACTCTCTTCTTTTTCATTTCTCCGACATTCGCAGCCTTTCCTCTAAACTTTCTCCCTGTTGAACACCACCTCTCCTCCTCTAAACCTCACCGTTTCTTCATAACTGAGACTCAGCTGTCTGAGGCAACTGATAGCAAACCCTTTTTTTGTATCTTCCAACATTTTTTATACTCATTTCAAAGCCAAAGGTGGCTGTTGTGTATATGTACGCAACGACTTATCTTGCCCTCATGTTTCTGAACTTGATTCTTCTGAAATCTCTACTCTCTGGCTTTGGCATTCCTGTCATTCTCTGACTAAATATATCTGTGCTGTTTACATATCGCCTGATTCTGTTGACTATGAAAAATTCTTCAACTATGTTACTTCTACAATGGAACACATCCTATCCATTTCTCCTTTCTGAATTCTCCAGTCTAGGAGATTTCAATGTTCACCACGACCTTTGGCTCCCCTCTCCTTTCACTGATCCACCTCGTGAACAAGCCTACATCTTTTCTATCCTTAACGACATAGAGCAGCTTGTACAGCACCCTGCCCATATCCGTGACTGCCTTGGAGAGAGCTCCAACATGCTTGACCTTCTCCTTTCGACTAATCCTTATGCTTGCACTGTTAATCTTTCCTCTCTGTTGAGCTCCTCCGATCACAACCTTATTACCTTAACCTGTCCTGTCACTCAGGTACGGCCTGTGGACCCTCCAAAGACATGTCGGTTGTGGCACTTTGGAGCTGCTGATTGGGAGGCCCTCAGGCAGTACTTCTTTGATTTTTCCTGGAATGATTATTGCTTCAATGGCCGGGAGCCATCTGAGTGTGCCTTGCGCATTATGGAGGTTATTCTCTTGGGCATGGAAGCATACATTCCCTTCTCATATCCTTTAACTAATACAAGAAAGCCTTGGTTTAATCACGCATGTTCTAATGCTGTCCACAACAAGGAGAGGGCCTATAAAAGGTACAAGAGCCAACCCACCCCTGAATCACATCATTTTTATGTTTCTGCCCGGAATCGTACTAAGTCTGTTCTTCGCTCTGCTAAAAATAATTTCATCCATACTAAATGCTCTCAACTCTCCAACTCAAATTCTTCCTGCTCCTTCTGACACCTTGCCAAAGCCTTTCTAACAACTTTACCTCATCATCCTTTCCTCCTCTTTTCTACTCTGATGGCTCTGTAGCTATTTCATCTACTGATAAAGCAGATCTCTTCGCTCAGACTTTTTCCTCCAATTCCACCTTAGACAATTCCAGTGCTGTTTCTCCGTCACTTCCCCCCCTGTGACTTCCTCATGGCTGACATTAAAATATCTTCAGCTGATGTATTATCTGCCATCACTGGCCTCAGTACTAACAAGGCATATGGGTCGGATGGAGTCCCTCTCCTCTTGTCCTTTAGAACTGTGCTTCTGTGCTTACACCCTGCCTTGGTAAACTCTTTCACCTTTGTCTATCAACAATACTTTTCCTTCATGCTAGAAGTTTGCCCTCATTCAGCCAGTCCCAAAGAATGGTGACCATTCCCAGCCCTCTAACTATCGCCCAATTGCTTTAACATCCTGTCTCAAAAGTTTTCAAGGCTGTTCTTAACAGAAAAATTTTAAAACATCTTTCCCATCATAACCTTCTTTCTGATTGTCAGTATGGGTTCTGTCAGGGACACTTCACTGGCGATCTTCTAAACTACCTTTCAGACTCCTGGTCCTCCTCCTTTTGGGACGTTGGTGAAAGCTTTGCCATTGCACTTGACGTCTCAAAGGCTTTTGATCGAGTCTGGCATAAATCTTTAATTTCCAACCTGCCGACTTATGATTTCTATCCTTCTATCTGTGCCTTCATCTATAGCTTCCTTTCTGGTTGTTCTATAGTTGCTGTTGTAGATGGCCATCATTCTTCTCCAAGATCTGTCATCAGTGGTGTTCCTCAGGGCTCTGTCCTATCACCAACTCTTTTCCTTTTATTCATCAGTGACTTTCTAAGCTGTACATCTAACCTTATCCACTCATACACTGATGATTCTACCCTTCACCTTTCCATTTGGTTCTTGCAACGTCCATCTCAGCAGTTACTTCAACAAACAAGGAATGAGTGTAGGGCATACCTAATGTCTGACTTGGCTCGTATCTCTGACTGGGGTAAAAATAATCTTGTTGTTTTTAATGCATCAAAGACAGTTCTTACATCTATCAACTTGACAAAATCCTCCACAGGAGTACCCACTAATGTTTAGCAGTATCCAGCTTAATCCCACATCATCCTTAAACATATTTGGGGTTTCATTCTCTCGGGACTTATCTTGGAAAGATCATATTACATCTCTTGTAAAATCTGCTTCCAAGAGATTCCTTACCTTCTTTACCCCAGCACGGGTGTTGACTGTACACACGGGTTTTATTCGCCCTTGTGTAGAGTACAACTCTCATGTATGGGGAGGCTCCCCACATACAGCTCTTCTATATAGGGTACAGTCAAAGGCTGTTCATCTCATTAACTCTCCTCCTCTTACTGGCTCCCCTCAACCTCTGTCTCTTTGTCGTAGTGTTACATCTTTGTCTCTTTTCTATCACTGCTTCAATGGTCACTGCTACTCTGAACTGTCTGCTTGCATCCCTCCACCTCTACAATGGCTGTGTAGTACCCATCTAGCATCAAACTTTCTTCCTTTTTCTGTTCAGCTCTCTAATGCAAGAGTTAACTGTTACTCGCAGTCTTTCATTTGTGCAGCAGGTCAGTTGTGGAACTGTCTCCCTGTGTCTGTATTTCCTACTTCCTATGATCTCCAGTCTTTCAAATGCAGTGTGTTCAGGCACCTTAAAATGAATGGATCTTGAATTTGGCTCTCTTTTGTTTTGTTTTTTGTTTTTTTTCATGGATGGAACGGTTTGCAGGCTCCTGGCCTTTGGTTCCTTCTTCCTTGCATAAAAAAAAAAAAAAAAGTTTATTTTAAAGCTTATGGTGCTTTATAACCAGTCAAAGCTCTTTTGGAAGTGCTGATTTAGGTATTTTTAATCTTCTTGACTGATAGGATTTTGTACAGTTGAACAAATTCAGTAGATGCCTGGTGGTAATGAATTTAGGTTTTCAGCTAGACGTGGCCTATAAAAGTTTACGTATGTGAGATGGTTGGGGTTTACTGCTCACTTAATGTTACTCAGGGATGATAGGTTGGTCACTTATAACTTAAATATCTGAAGTAGCCTATGTAGCATAGTTCTAGCTCTTTAAGTTCCTAATAGGGCAATAAGGGATTGGAGCATAGAAACCAGTAGATATTGTACTGTAGATAGATAGGATAAATTTGTTCAGTGTAAGCCTAAATATGTAATGTGTAAGAGTGAGAGGATCTAGGTCAAGTGTTACAGGAGTGGAAATTACAGTAGTTATTTAAGAGGGTATGAGGAGTTATCTGGAGAGACAGACAGGCAGCTGAGGAAATTCTCAAGCAATGTAATGTTGCTGCCGGTGTACTGGAAAGTGCTGGGAGAAGGACCCTTAGATGGTCTGGCCGTGTGCAGAGGCTGAAAAGTGAGAGAGTGGCTGGGAGAGTGTATTTGAGTGAAATGGAGGGGAAAGGGGGAGAGGGAGACTGAGAATGAGGCAGAAGTATGGGATGAAGAGATATAAAAATAAGGGTAGTGTGAGTTGGTAAGAGGGCAGGCTAATATAAAAATAAGGGTAGTGTGAGTTGGTAAGAGGGCAGGCTAATAGCAGTTGATAGTGGGAAGTGGAGATGTTTTCTTTTTAGCCACTCCCTCTGGGATCAAGGCATCTGGCCCCCAAAAGGTAAAATAGATTGATAGGTAGAGTAACCATAGTAAGGGAAAGGTTGAGCTATGTGAATAAGAATACTGTATGTGTTGTCAAAAATTCATTTCTGAGGGTATTCTTTTACTAAGACATCAAATGTTAAAATGAAGTAATAGGAGTCTCTTTGAATGAGTGGGGTATAACTGACACCCTAACTCACCTATTACTATCTCTTTGATTCTAGCTAGCTCCCCTTAATTTGGCCATATATTACGTAGCTACATAAGTCAGAATGACGGATAATGACGGGCTTGTGGTCTTGGTTAGGTTGCTTGGACCATATCCAAGCGTCCTGGTGCTTGCTATTTTTATATACAGTGTGCTTCCGTCAGCTGGCATGCATGAATGAGACTGACTGAATAAGGCGTATCTCTTTCTTTGTTGGACTCAGAGTTGCCAAATATTATTTAAATTGCATTTACTTAAATACATGAATTAATTCGTGAAATTTACAAGGATGGTCTAACTTAACAAGTTAATCTTACTTTTAAATAAAAACTATAGCTAAATATTCATTTTACTCTATGTTAAGATGTATAAGACCTTCTTACGTTTTCCACGTCATCACACCACGCATGTGCAGTCATGTACATGAAATATTCCTATCATTATAGGTATTTGTACCCATTTTTACATTATAGTTGTCCATAAAAGGTTAAATGCAGTAGCTTTTAACTTATTAACAATAAAGACTATTAACCAGAATACTAGAGCAAGTCCCTGGGTTATTAAACTGCTTTGAACCAGCACTATACCTTCTCTGGTAAATTCCTCTGCTTTTAACAGGGACAGCTATATTAGAAAGTGCGCATATACTGCTACACACAGGATATCTCCATCTGGGGGAAATGTTCTCCTTATATGTATTATTTGTGACCATGGTGACTTATTTAAGAGGAGCCTGTGGAGTCACATGGAGAGACAGGCTGACAAATGAGGATATAAAGGTGCGTTGTGGTGTGGATGTGGATGTGATAGGAAGCGTTATGAGGAACACACTGAGGTGGTTTGGCCATGTGGAGAGGATGGAGGGTGAAAGACTGACAAAGAGAGTGTATGTGAGTGAGGTGGAGGGGGGAAGAGGGAGGGGGAGGCCGAGGATGAGATGGAGGGATGGGGTGGAGAGGTATATGAGAGAGGGGGATGTGAGTTGGGAGCAGGGCAGTGAAATGGCGGGGGACAGGGTGACTTGGAGGCGATTTGTTTGCGGCCACCCCAAACGGGATTGAGGCGTCTGGCAATAGATAGATAGATAGATAGTGACTGAATCGGTAGAGAGGTGGCCTGCAGTTTTAATGAACCCATGTTCGAATTCTTGTGGAAGGAGGGAACAGTTTAAGGATTTGAATTTCATAAAAGCAGACTTTACAGATAGACCTGTAGACCCATGAACATGTCATGAATATACCTCGGCCAATGCAGGAAGTCCGGTACAGGGGTGGATCAGCCAGAAAGATTGTTGGGAAGGACTGTTGCTATAAGTTGTTTTGGCAGGGGGGGACAGACGGATATGGAGGTGTTGGTGTGATGGTTGCGGAGAAATGGGTGGAATATGTTATGAATGTTTTGAGAGTAAGCGATAGGATATTGGTAGTGAAAATTCTGTTGGGAAGAAAGATAGCTGTGATTATAACGGCATATGCTCCACAGGCAGGATTGGATGAATCAAAGAAAGATAGATTTTGGGGTGATTTAATACGTGTAGTGGGTGGTATGCGGGATGATGAGATAGTGATTTTGGGAGGGGACTTAAATGGTCATGTAGGTGAAGCAGCACAAGGTTTTGAAGGAGTACATGGGGGATGTGCATATGGTCTAAGGAATGCAGAAGGGGAAAGGATACTCGAGTTTGGGGAGGCAACGGACATGATTGTGTGCAACACATATTTTAGGAAAAGAGACAGTAAGTTAATTACGTATGAGTCTGGGGGAAATAGCAGTCAGATAGATTATTTTCTGGTTAGGAGGGCCGATAGGAGGTTAGTGAGGGATGTTAAAGTTATAGGAAGTGAGGAGTGTGTGCAGCAGCACAAACTATTGATTTGTGATATGGTGCTTAAAGAACAAGTGATGAAAAAGAGGACTTATGTACCTAGGAGGAAAATATGGAAGCTGAAAAACCAAGTAGTAAGGGATGCCTTCTATAGTGAGTTGAGGAGAGTGGTGGCTGAACAGGGAGCTGTAGACAGAGGCGTTAATGAACAGTACAGAGCCCTCAAGAACAATTTCTTGAGAGTTACTAATGTAACATGCGGCTGGACAAGAGGACCACCAAGACATAAAGTAACTTGGTGGTGGGATGAGGGTGTAGAAGCTGCAATTAAGGAGAAAAGAAGTCTTTTCCGGGAATGGAAGAAGGGTGGTAGCAAAGAGGAATATTTGGCTGCCAAGCGTAGGGCTAGGAGAGAGGTATACAGGGCAAAGTCTGAGTCACAGAGACAATTACTTGATAACCTAAATCATGGGGAAAGGAAAAATATATTTAGGGTGGCAGGTCAGGTGAAGAGGGATAATCAGGATATCATAGGTGAGCAGTGTGTGAAGAATGATGAAGGAAGGGTAGTGGTGAACAGTGAGGATATTAAAGATGCATGGAGAGAGCATTATAACCGGTTGTTGAATCAGGAGTTTGACTGGGACAGGGAAGGTTTGGAGCCAGCAGATCCAGTGTCTGGCCCTTGGCCTTTGATTGATACTGCTACTGTGAGTGAGGCAATAGGCAGGATGAGGGTGGGGAAGGCAGCAGGTGTGTCTGGGTTGACTGCCGAAATGTTGAAGGCCTCAGGCGATATAGGGGTGAGTTTAGTCACTGACCTCATAAACAGGATTATTTATGAGGTCACTGACCTCATAAACAGGATTATTTATGAGTGTGAAGTACGTGAAAGGGTACAGCAGGGAAGGAAGGTTGTTGGCACACTGAAAGTAGTGATGAGAAATAGGGAGGTGAGTATGGAAGTTAAGAAGTCACTGCATGATGGTATTGTGATCCCTACCCTGACGTATGGAAGCGAGGCGTGGACCTTGCAAGAGGGGAACAAGTCAAGAGTGAGAGCAGTGGAAATGAGTTACTTGAGAGGAGCATGTGGAGTGATGTGGAGGGACAGGTTGACGAATGAAGAAGTGAAGGAACATTGTGGGGTAGATGTGGATGTGGTTGAAAAGATTAGGAGAAATACACTGAGGTGGTTTGGACATGTGGAGAGGATGGAGAATGAAAGACTGACTAAGAGGGTGTATGTAGGTGAGGAGGAGGGAGGGAGAGGGAGGGGTAGACCGAGGATGAGGTGGAGGGATGGAGTTGAGAGGTATATGAGGGAGGGGGGGGTGAGTTGGGGGGAGGGGAGTCAAATGGTGGGTGACAGAGTGACTTGGAGGCGTTTTGTCTGCGGCCACCCTTTGCGGGATTAGGGCGTCGGGCTATAGATAGATAGATAGATAATGTTGTCCCGGATGATTGGCTGAAGAGTGTAATTGTAAATGTGTATAAAGGGAAGGGTGATGCCCTGAAAAGAGGAAATTGTAGAGGTATAAAGCTTTTAGATCAGATAATGAAGGTAATGGAGAGAGTTTTAGAAGGTATGATTAGAGAAAGAGTGAATATTGATGAGATGCAGTTTGGGTTTATGCCAGGTAGGGGGACCACTGATGCCATATTCATTGTTCGACAGCTTCAGGAAAAATATATTGGTAGGAGAAGGGATCTTTATTTTGTTTTTGTTGATTTGGAAAAGGCCTTTGACAGAGTCCCTACAGAGGTGGTGAAGTGGGCAATAAGAAAGCTTGGCTTGGAGGAGTGGCTGGTTAGGGTGGTTATGGCCATGTATGTGGGTGCTCACACCCAGGTGAGAGTGAATGGAGATTTGAGTGATGAGTTTTCCGTGAATGTTGGTGTGCATCAGGGGTCAGTCTTGAGTCCCATGTTGTTTATCATGGGACTTGAAGCCCTTTCACGTGACTTTAGAAACGGACTCCCATGGGAGTTGTTGTATGCTGATGATTTGGTGTTGATTGCAGAGAATGAAAGGGAGGCGGAGGAAAGGTTTAGGAAGTGGAGAGATGGTATGGGGCAAAAGGGTTCAAGGGTAAATGCAGATAAAACAAAAGTGATGATATCTAGGGTTGGTGGCGGTACTGTCAAAGACGAGGGAGAGTGGCCATGTGCAGTTTGCCACAAGGGCGTGGGAAGTAATTCCATCTTGTGCAGTGTGTGTGATAAATGGGTGCATAAGAGATGTAGTGGTATCAGAGGTAGACTGCGAGATAATGCTGATTTTATGTGTACGGCGTGCCGGGGTGAGCAGGTGGAGATCGTCAAACGTGAAAGGATTGAACTTGCTGGTGAATCTCTTCAGTGTGTGGAAGAGTTTTGTTATTTGGGAGACATGTTGTGTGCTGGAGGTGGGGCTGGAGCTAGCTCTGTGGCTAGGGTGAGAAGTGGTTGGAAGAAGTTCAGGGAGCTCTTGCCTCTCCTGACATTGAGAGGGCTCTCCCTACGTGCTAAGGGGTCTTTGTATGCAGCATGTGTTAGGAGTGTAATGCTGTATGGCAGTGAGACCTGGGCAGTGAAGGAGGAAGACATTCGCTGGCTCAGATGTACAGAAATGACAAAGATTAGGTGGATGTGCAGTGCGTCCCTGCGTCCAAGGCCTTGAGGGGCTGGGTTTACAATGGAAGAGTTGAGAGGTAGGATGGGACTGGAGTGTATTGGTGTTGTGATGAGGAGAGGTAGATTGAGGTGGTTTGGACATGTGGAGAGGATGGGGGATGATAATTGGGTGAGGAAGGTGAGAAGTGTTAATATTGGGGGTGGAGTTATGAGGGGTAGACCGAGAAAGACATGGGACGAGGTCATTAAGTGTGACCTTAGGGTTAAGGGACTGAACAGGGAGGCTGCAATGGATCGTGCAGCGTGTAGAGCCGCCATTAGGTGACCAAGGCTGACACATGCAAGCATGTTGGAGCCTTTAAAAACGAAAAAAAACGAAAAAAATGCCAATACACCAGTCCTGTATGAGATGGATGATGGGTGTTAGTGCCAAAATAGTGATATGTGGAGGTTTATGGCATGTAAGAGGACTACTGGACCTTAGAAACAGACCATGAAGCCTGTGCCTGGAGTCAGATGCATAAAAAAAAAAAAAAAACATTATCCCCTTCAGTCTGGTGATGGTTTTTATTTAATTTTTGGTTATCCCCAAGAGGTTTGATTCAGCGTAAGAGAGACTTTTGGAGCTGGAGTAGTTAGGTGTAGCTTTCCTTGACCCCCTCGCTAGAATAGGTCTCCTCTTAGATGAGAGGAGACCTATTCTAGTGAATAAAGCAGTAGAATGCATTGCCTGGTTCAAGATTTTATATGTTATGGCCAGTGTCATCTAACTTAGGAGAGCCCAGTAGTGGTGAAAGAGTTAATTAGGGATTTGTTTAATCCCTTCAGCTAAATAAAGTGCAATTAGATAAAATTATCTGAAAATAGTAGGCTGTAGCATCAGCCGATCAGGGTGGTACACCAAAGGGGAATGGGAATGCTGGTGATACAGAGAACTGGAGCTCCTGTTTCACTAGCTACCAGATTATCTGACTATCCCCCTTTGCTGGCCTTTTCAGTGTGACACCAACGTGGAGAATAAACCAGCATACACTCCTAAACACTTTCCTCTAACTATCTCATGCATTACTCTGTATGCACTTTGCATATCATGCAACATAACCCACTATGTCACAGGGGTTGATGCCAGCAAGGGCTACCTAGTGGCACACCTACTGAGGGGAGGTATGGGCACCGCCAGCATAGATTTGGGGGCTGGGATGAAGTGGGGCTCGGATCTGTGCTAGAGGGTACAGGGCATTGCAGTTCCCAGGCTGCCGCTTCCACCCAATTGAGAGAGGCCTGAACCTGGGAGTAGTGCCCAGGAGGCTGCCCTATCAATGGGAGTATAATGGCGGGGCAGTTACACTGCCAAGCGTGCTTGGAGGGTGTCACTGTAGCTCTCCTGGCAGGGTGCCCTGAGACCACTGCCTCAGCCACTGGTCATTGCTAGTGGGCTATGGGACTGTGCAGGTCGGTGCGGCCTGTGGTCTGTCTCTCCCCGTTATTTCTACCAATTATGACAACAAAGAAAGGGAATCAAAGCAAGCCTGAGGAAACTAAATCACCCAAGGGGATCAGAGTGGTGTCATGGAAAGTGAGAAGTTTGAGGGGTAGAGCAGGGGAAGTACAGTAGCTGAGGTGTTGAATAGGGGTTGGGTGGATGTTGGATGTATGCAAGAAGTCAGATATAGGGGAGGATCAGCCACAATGGTTGCTGGGAGGAACTGTCGTTGCAAGTTATTTTGGCAGGGTAGGTAAGATGGATATGGTGGTGTGGGTGTGTTGGTTAAGGAGAAATGGGTGGAATATATGAATGTAATGAGGGTAAGTGAAAGGATAAAAATACCTGTATTGAAAATTTTGTTCAGTGGGATTATGTTTTCATTTATATCAGCATATGCCCAACAGGTAGGCTTGGATGAGGTAGAGAAGGATAGTTTCTGGGATGACCTAAAATGTGTAGTAAGTGGTATGGGGGATGATGAGATTGTACTTTTGGGAGGGGACTTAAATGGTCATGTAGGTGAAGCAGCTCAAGGATATGAAAGAGCACATGGGGGATGTGCATTTGGCACAAGAAATGAGGAAGGAGAAAAGGTACTTGAGTTTGGGGAGGCAATGAACATGATTGTGTGCAACACACATTTTAGGAAAAGAGAGAGTAGGTTGATTACATATGAGTCTAGGTAGGATATTTCCTAGTCAGGAGGACTGATAGGAGGTAAGTGAGGGATGTTAAAGTTACAGGGAGCAAGGAGTGTGTGCAGTAACACAAGTTATTGATATCTTGACATGGTGCTTAAGGAGCAGGTGATAAAAAAGAGGCCCTATGCATGTAGGAGGAAGGTATGGAAGTTAAAAAACCAAGCAGTGAGGGATGCATTCTGTAGCAAGATGAGTAGTGTGGTGGCCTAACAGAGTGCTGTTGACAGAATTATCTCCTGAGAGTTACTGATTCAGTGGGTGGACGGACAAGGGACCTTCCAAGACAAAAAGTAACTTGGTGTTTGGATGAGGGTATAGAAGCTGCAGTTAAGGAGAAAAGTAGGCATTTCCGGGAATGAAAAAAGAGCGGTAACAAGGAGGAATACTGGTACTTGGCTGCCAAGCATAGAGCTAGAAAAGAGGTTTGCAGGGCAAAATGTGAGTCTCAGAGACTTTTACTTGAAAACATAAATAGTGTGGAAAGGAAGAATATGAGATTTAAGGTGGCAAATCAGACAAAGAAGGAAAACAAGGATATAATAGGTGAGCAGTCAGTGAAGAAGAATGGTGGGGGAAAGGTAGTGGTGAACAGTGGGGCTATTAAAGACGCCTGGAGAGAGCATTATAACCAGTTGTTGAATGGAGAGTTTGACTGGGACAGGGAAGGTTTGGAGCCAGCAGATCCAGTGATTGGACCATGGCCTTTGATTGATGCTGCTACTGTGAGCAGGGCAATAGATAGGATGCAGTTGGGGAAGGCAGCAGGTGTGTCTGGGTTGAGTCCTGAAATATTGAAGGCCTCAGGAGATAATGGAATGGGGATAGTCACTGACTTGATAAATACGATTATATATATGAGTGTGTTTCCCACATGATAACTGAAGAGTTTAATTGTAAATGTGTACAAAGGGAATGGTGATGCCCTGGAAAGAGGAAATTATAGAGGCATAAAGCTTTTGGACCAGATAATGAAGGTAATGGAGAGAGTTCTAGAAGGTATGATTAGAGTAAGAGTGAATATTGAAGAGATGCAGTTTGGGTATATATGAGGGAAAAGGACGACTGATGCCATTTTCATTGTTCGACAGCTTCAGCAAGAATACACAGGAAAGAAAAGGGCTCTGCATTTTGTTTTTGTTGATTTGGAGAGGCCTTTGACAGAGTTCCTAGAGAGGTGGTGAAGTGGGCAATGAGAAAGCTTGGGATTGAGGAGTGGCTGGTTAGGGTGGTTATGGCTATGTATGTGGGTGTTTACACCCAGGTGAGGATGAATGGAGATTTGAGTGGTAAGTTTTCCATGAATGCTGGTGTGCATCAGGGGTCAGTCTTGAGCCCCTTATTGTTTATCATGGTGCTTTAAGACCTCTCACATGGCTTTAGAAATGGACTCCTGTGGGAGATGTTGTATGCTGATGATTTTGTGTTGATTCCAAAGAATGCAAGGGAGGTGGAGGAATAACTTAGAAAGTGGAGAGAAGGTATGGAACACAAGGGATTAAGAGTCAATGCAGATAAAACAAAAGTGATGGTATCTAGGGTTGGTGGCGGTACTGTCACAGAAGAGGGAGAGTGGCCATGTGCGATTTGCCACAAGGGTGTGTGAAGTAATTCCATCTTGTGCAGTGTGTGTGATAAGTGGGTGCATAAGAGATGTAGTGCTAGCAGAAGTAGACTGCGAGAGAATGCTGATTTCATGTGTGCGGTGTGTCGGGGAGAGCAGGTGGAGATTGTCAGATTGAAAGGATTGAACTTGCTGGTGAGTCTTTTGAATGTGTGGAAGAGTTTTGTTATTTGGGAGACATGTTATGTGCTGAAGTTGGGACTGGAACTAGCTCTGTGGCTAGAGTGAGGAGTAGTTGGAAGATGTTCAGGGAGCTGTTGCCTTTCCTGACATTGAGAGGGCTCTCCCTCCATGCAAAAGGATCTTCGTATGCAGCATGTGTTAGGAGTGTAATTCTGTATGGTAGTGAGACCTGGGCAGTATAGGAGGAGGAGGATATTCTCAGGCTCAAACGTATGGAAATGACAATGATTAGGTGCATGTGCAGTGCGTCCCTGAATGCAAGGCCTGGGGGAACTGTGTTTAAGATGGAGGAGTTAAGAGGTAGGATGGGACTGAAGTATATTGGTGTTGTGATGGGGAGAGGTAAATCGAGGTGGTTTGGGCATGTGGAGAGGATGGGGGATGATAATTGGTTGTAGAAAGTGAGAAGTGCTGATGTTAGGGGTAGGGTTGCAAGAGGTAGACCAAGTAAGACCTGGGATGAAGTCATTGAGCGTGACCACGGATAAGGGACTGAATAGGGAAGCTGCCAGAGATCGAGCAGCATGGAGAGCTGCCATTAGGTGGCCAGGGCTGATGCATGCAAGCATGTTGGAGCCTTTAAAGACAAAATGAACAGTGTCATTGTAGTTAAGGGATTTATATATTCTGAAACTAGGCAGAGGAGTGGCACAAAGTTTTCATAGCTAAAAGGATTGAGATACAATCAGATCATTATATTGTGAGTTCTGGTGACATCCTTGTAACAAATCTTCAACTTTGTGCCTTGTTTCATAGTGCCATGATAATCCCATGCTGAAACTGTGAACAGTTCATTCGTATTTACCATAATGTTGTTTCACTTAAAGATATTTTATTCATAAGTTGCTGATGATATAACAACTTATCTTTATGTAAAGGTGCTTGAAGTTCATTATTAAGCTGATTTGAAATAATTTTTACCAGCTCCTCAGTCTTGAACCAGAAGTATGTCTCACTTGAAGGTGTTTCACATGAAGTATCATACACAGCAGTTACACACCCAAGACACTAAGTGAAGATAAACTATATACACTCAGCCATCGAGTAATGTGGACAGCAGGGAGCAGACAAGGACCATGCTGCTCAGACAATACCTTTGCATGTATAATGGTACAATGTTGTCTGGAAACTTACCAAATCTCTCATTTCCTCCTTCTTACCACCTGTGTCCACATAAATTACCCCCTTCTTATACCCACCATCAGGTAAAACACTGAAAGAGATATAACTGTTATAATTAAGAACTTGAGTGGTATTAAAATAGCATTAACAAAAACAAAAGTTAGGCTGGATACCTGTGTCTTGTTGATGTGTAGCTCCCCAGCACTCTCCTGCCACCCCCTGCCCTCAATGTTCTTGTTGTCATAAAGTTTCACTTTCTCTCATATCGTGCAACCCTCAGTAGGTACAGGCGGTCCCGATCTTACGAGCTAATTGGGAGCAAGGATTCTGCTCATTAGCCAAATTCTCATTAAACAAAGTGAAGAACTTATGGGAAAAATAGGGTTAGGGAGCAAGGCCTCCTAGCAACCTCCCCCCAAACCACCAAAACTGACTTTCTGATCATTTTAAGCTGGAATAAGGAGTTAATACAAGAGGGTAATACACCTGAAATATAAAAACAGCACTAATATAAGCAGAATAACATAAATTATAGGTAAAATAGGGATGGGATAAACAACCAGCCAAGTAACCTCCACCAACTTCCAACACCTGTGACAGACAATTTTAAGCAGGAATAAAGGGTTAATACAAATGAAATACAATTACCCTCATCTCGATTCTTGTAAGTTGGGATTTTGGGGGGTTTTACCCTCTCGTTAAACAGACAGTGGTGCAAATTTCAAGACCTCGTATTAGCGAATTCTCGTAAAGCGATTGCTTGTTAACTGGGACTTTCCTGTATGTTGTTCTTTCTCTGGTGCTCCACATAACACCCTATGAACATCTCAGTCAGCTTCAGGACAACATTTCAAACTTTCACTGCTACCAGTTTCGCATCACTGGGGCTCCCATGCACACTTCTCTTTATCTTCTCCCGGTCCTTCCAGGTCGTTCTGATGGTGCTTTCATTCATGCCATGCTTTTTTGCCATTTGTGCCTGCCTCTTTCCCTGCTCTAACTCCATTACTATCTCATACTTCTGGCCATACATGAAGATGCACTGCTCTCTGGGTGGCTGGGGTTGATCATGCAGCATGACTAAGAATCTGTGTCCTTGCTCAACACTCAAACACACACACACAAAAAAAAACTCTTGCTGCACAGTGTGGGTAAATGGAAGAAAGGACTGATAGCCATATGTGCAGTCAGTCTGAAATGTTTTGGGAAGCGCAAAATCTAACGAAGAATGTACAATGAATACTAACTTACAAGAACACATCCCCTAAAATTGCAAAATTCGTATAAGTTTGGGGTAGAACATGGTGAGACACGAGAAAGAACTGTTAGCCGTATGTTTAGTCGGTCCAAAATGTGTTGGGAAGCGCAAAATCAAACGTTGAATGTGGAACCGAATGCTAATTTATGAGAAGAAAAAGGTAAAAGTAATTTTTTTTCTTTTATTAGCAGACATTTTTGTTCCATTTTGTCCCCTAATATCGTGAAACCCATAAACTTTCATCTAAGCATATGGCCTTGAGTGTGCCCAGGACAGGTACCTGGATGTAATCTGGCCAATCATGGCGAGTCTGGTGGGTGATGTCACTACGTGCCACTTTCAAACTTTGTCCCCAGGCCACTGACTTCCTGCGTTAGCTTGAGTTTTTCCCTGTGTTAACTATGACCTGTTGCATTATGCTGAGCATGTTAGAACAAAAACATGTTACTCAACTGCATGTTTCTCAGGGATTGAGTGTAGGCCTAAGCTGGTGAAATTCATCAGTCTTCAAGTTTGTCTTTTTAATTTTCTCTTTGTTTACTGTCATTCTGTTTTAGATATGGACTTTGCAAAGCATTTTGCAATTGTATTTAACCTACACAGTGGTAATAATTATTAGTCTCAGCATTTTACAGTACTATACAATTTTTATTCTTGGGCAGTTGTAGCAACCACATGTTCATTCATTAAAGTATTTTACCTACCAGTATATTGTGGCAGTAAATATATTGTTAATCTCAGCATTTTACAGTATGTATTTTGGGGCAGTTGTAACTACCAAGCTTTCATAGTGATCATTTTATTATTGTAAATATGGACTGACGCTGACACTAGCAGCTTCGAGAGTGCATTAACTTCCAGTTTGAAGCATAATTGATTGCCTGAGTAGGAGTTTCACACCCTGGCATTTATGAAAAGGTTAGTGCCCCTCCCCGGAAAACAACTAACTAAAAAGACAAACAAGAAGCCTCGGACAAGGACTGACCAAACGATGACAACCCAGGACCGGACAAAGGACTTGGTAATGGCAACATGGAATGTAAGAAAAGCGAATGATGAGGTGAAAGAGAGAGAGATTGTCCAGTTGCTTGAGGGTGCGAAAGTGGATGTATGTGGAATAACTGAAACAAAATGGAGAGGAGAAAGTGTGAGAGAATGGGAGTATGGATGGGGTATATGTGCAGGAGTAGGTGAGAATGAGAGGGCAAAGGAAGGAGTATGTATAGTTGTGAGTAAAAGATGGAAGAAGAGCATAAGACAGTATGGATCACTTGGGTCAAGGATTGTGTGGGTAAGGTTGAAAGTTGGAATACAAATGTGGGCGATTGTGTGTGTGTATGCACCAATGCAAGATCGTGCTAGCAGAGTGAGAGAAGAGTTCTGGACAAATGTGGAATTGTGCATGGAAAAGTTTGGAAGGAATGAGAGTGTTTTTGATCGGTGATATGAATGGTAAAGTAGGGAATGTGAAGGTGGATGAAATAGTTGGTGAGTGGGGTGTGCCTGCTGAGATAGATAAGAATGGCAGTGCGTTAGTGGACATTTGTGCTGGGAGGGGGTTTGTGATAGCCAATACCCTCTTCAGGCATAAAATGATCCACAGGTATACATGGCGAGTGATGAGAAGGGTGGGTGGTGAACTGAATGAAAGGAAGGCAATGATTGATTATGTGTGTGTGGATGAAAGTATGTAAAGATGTGTAATGGATGCAAGAGCTTATAGAGGTTGGGGGAATGGACTTTCTGACCACTACTTGGTGGTGGCCAGAATTAGGATCCAAGTAAGATGGAGAAATAGAAGAAGGGAAAGACGAGAGGAAGGAGTAGTTGCAAGGAGAGTGGAAAGGTTACAAGAGGATGAGAAAAAGGTAGAATATATGAGAGAAGTGGAGGAACGATTGGGCAAATATGAATTGGAGCAGATGGGGGATGTGGAAGGTGTGTGCAGGATTTTTACAGAAGAAATATGTGCAGCATGTTATGTGATGTATGGGAGGAAGAGAAGACGGAGGGGTGTGCAAGGAACAGCGTGGTGGACTGAAGAGGTGAGACAGGCTGTGGCACAAAAGAAGAAAGCATACAATGAATGGATGAGAAATAGGGGCGTGGAAGAAGTTGAGAGGCGGAAGAGAGAGTTATATGTAGAAAGAAAGAGAGAGGTGAAAAGATTAGTAAGAAGAGAGTGGATGAGGAATTTGGAAGGAATTTGAGTGTAAAGTGGAGGAACTATAAGAAAATGTTCTGGAAAGAGGTGAAGAGAGGAAGACAGGAAGTGAGGTTAGCAGGGGAGTGAAAGATAAAAATGATAGATTACTAGTGGAGAAGGGAGAAAAAGTGAGCAGATGGAGAGAACACTTTAAGGAATTGTTGAACATACAGGATGGAAGTAATGCGAGTATATGTGGCTGGGGAATGGCTGGGAGAAGGAGGGAGGTGAGAAGACAGGAAGAAATCAGTAGGATAGAAGTTGTGGAAGCAATGAAGAAAGTTAGATTGGGGAAAGGCCCAGGAATTGATGGAATGTGTGGTGAAATGCTGAAGTATGGGGGAGAGATAGTAGTAGAATGGATGTGGAAGATGTGCAGATTGGCCTGGGAGGAAGGTAGAGTCCCGGAGGATTGGAAGTCAGGTATAATTATTCCCTTGTACAAGGGAAAAGTGGAAAAAGAAGTGTGTGGTAATCATTGGGGCATTTGTTTTCTTAGTATAATAGGAAAAGTGTATGGTAGGATACTTATTGACAGAGTTAGAGAAAGAACAGAGAAATTAGTTGGAGAAGAACAGGGAGGATTTAGGAAGGGAAGAGATTGTGTAGATCAGATATTCATTCTTAGATCTTTAGTGGAAAAGTTTCTAGAGAAGGGAAAGAAGTTGTATGCGGCTTTCATGGATTTGGAGAAAGCATATGACAGGGTGGATAGACAAGGATTGTGGACAGTGTTAAGAATATATGGAGTAGATGGGAAGTTGTTGAATGCTGTGAAGAGTATGTATGATGATACTAAGGCTGCAGTGCGTGTAGATGGTGAACTAAGTGAATTTTTCTCTTTGAAGGTTGGGTTCAAACAGTGATGTGTCATGTCTCCATGGTTGTTCAATCTGTAAATGGATGGGGTAATAAGAGAGGTACAAGGTAGGGTAGTGGATGTTGAAGTGGCCCTGGTGAGAGAGGATGGTGTTTGGAAACTCCCTGTACTGTTGTTTGCAGATGATACTGTGTTGTTGAGTGAAGACGAAGGGGAGCTGCAAGGCTTGGTGGACGAGTTTGGGAGAGTGTGTAAGAAACGGAATCTAAAGGTGAATGTAGGGAAGAGTAAAGTGATGGTCTTTGAGAGAGGTGAAGTCAGTGAATGTACAGCGAAGTTGGATGGTGAGGAATTGGAAAATGTGAGTACATTTAAGTACTTGGGTAGTGTGATGAGTAAGGATGGAGGTTTGGAGGGTGAAGTGCTTGAAAGGGTACAGCAGGGAAGAAAGGTTGCTGGTTCTTTGAAAGCAGTGATAAGAAACAGGGAAGTGAGCATGGAAGTGAAAAAGTTACTACATGACAGTATTGTGATACCAACTCTAATGTATGGAAGTGAAGCTTGGACGTTGTTGGAAGGATACAAGTCAAGAGTGAGAGCAGTGGAAATGAGTCCTTTAAGAGGAGCCTGTGGAGTCACATGGAGAGACAGGCTGACGAATGAGGATATAAAGGAGCGTTGTGGTGTGGATGTGGATGTGATAGGAAGCGTTATGAGGAACACACTGAGGTGGTTTGGCCATGTCGAGAGGATGGAGCGTGAAAGACTGACGAAGAGAGTGTATGTGAGTGAGGTGGAGGGGGGAAGAGGGAGGGGGAGGCCGAGGATGAGATGGAGGGATGGGGTGGAGAGGTATATGAGAGAGGGGGGGGTGATTTGGGAGCAGGGCAGTGAAATGGCGGGGGATAGGGCGACGTGGAAACGATTTATTTGTGGCCACCCCAAACGTGATTGAGGTGTCTGGCAATAGATAGATAGGTAGATAGATATTTATCTTCCTAAGAGTGGGCCCATTTCCAAGCTGAAAGGGTAAGTTAGTGGAAGAATTTGTTGATGTTTCCAATTTTGTGGAATGTATTGTATGATGCAGTTTCATCATATTCTCTCACTCATTCAGAGTTCTTTATTTTGTCTGTGTCATTATTTGGTATATCCCCTGTTCATACCACATGGGTGTTTGCCTCATAATGGAAATACATTCATTTTTTTGGAGATATTTCATACTACTGCTTCTTTTCAATTGCACTTTCAGTAAGCTGACAGCCTATATAAAACATGCTTTCAGTAATTCAAGATGATATTCAGTCACTGGGCTATTGCAATACCATCATGTGCCTAATATGCTATCGCTGTTCTTCACTTAGAGACTCTCTCGTGATTTCAGTTAAATTGTTCATGTTAAAACAGCAGATTTAACCCTCTCGTGCACCGTAAGTTTTCAGTAAGTTTTGATTCCATGCACAGAACCAAAACCTCTCTCAGGCTGGCTCTGCTTGCGTGGCAAGGGAAAAATTTCTCTGGCCCAATTTACCCTAGGAAAGTGCTTATATTGTTATAAGTCACTTCCCATCATCTTCGTTGATGTTTATACTATCAGATAAGAAAAAAAAGAACATAAAACAGATGAATAAATGTACAGAAATGAATCCTGAATAAACCTAATTTACATGAAAACTAGCTTCTCATAACTTCCCAACATCACCGTGAAAATTTTTTCCCGTGACGCGCAGTTGCAAAGGACATGTCTATATGCAGAGTTTCACGATCTTTCATCTGTGAAAGTTTCAAGTTGATACGTCCGATAGTTTTTAAGTAAATCGAAAAAAACTACGAAAATCGCCAAAAATGTCTGCTTTGTTTATTGTTTTGTATGTTGTTAGTGGCACTGTAACAGACATATATGTACATTCTTTCCAGTTTTGTAGCCCAAAGGTTAAGGAAGCCCATGATATAATTCATAGGAGAAAATGAATTTTGAAACGTTTCAATGGGTTGCACGTGGTGCCAGCAACTTCACTCCAGCCTCTAGGCTGAGTATGTTCGTCTTTCGTAACTTTTCCCTAATTATTTTCACACATAGGTTACTTTGCTTTGCAAAAGTATGCATAAGCTATCATCAGCTTGATCAAGCTTTCTTCAGATTTTGATGCGACATATACTTTACGAGTATAATGACTGAGAGAATAGCAGTGAAATGCACCACATTTTTCCCATGAGAAATATATAGTAAACACACATACCTTATAATACAATAGTATAAAAACTAGACAAATAAGCTGGTTACTCACGTCCTCTAGCAGTGTTGTAGTGTTTCTTGAGAGGAGATGGAGTTGCAGAGAGGACAGGTACGATCACAGCCTGTGTGTGTGTGTGTGTAATTCACCGGGTCGGTCAGGATCACTTGATGGTCGTGATCGTCAGCTTTTACCCTCCCGGAAGGGAGCTGAGAGCTCATATAATCCGATCTAAGGGCAAGGCTTTGACCTTCACACACGCACACACCCGTCCCCTTGCTCAAGGGGGACAGTAACCACCCACTTCGTCAGTGAAACTTTTCGCAATCTGAGTGAGGCGCGAACTCCCGTCCACCAGTTGGCAAGTGGGAACGTTACCACTACACCAGCGAGCAGTGTGTGTGTGTGTGTGTGTGTATGTGTGTATTTGTGATGTGCGAGTGTGTGTGTGTGTGTGTGTGTGTGTGTATGTGTGTATTTGTGATGTGCGAGTGTGTGTGTGTGTGTGTGTGTGTGTGTGTGTATTTACCTATTTGTATTTACCTATTTGTAGTATACAGGAATTGAGCAATGCTCGTGTTGTCCTGTCTCCATATCCACATTTATCAAGTCTACCTTTACACACATGAATGTTTTTCTCATGCACCACCTCTTTGTCTAAGTCGTTCCAAATATTTAAGAATATACCTAATTGTGATATACACGGAATGTACTATGCTCGTGGGTTTCCGTCGCTGTTTCTCAATAAGTCGAATTTAACTTTAAACTCGTTTAAGTTTTTAGACTGGACGATCTCTTTGTCCAGGCTATTCCATAAGTCTATACTTCTGTAAGGAAAGCTATATTTCTTGATATCCTTCAAGCAGCTTGACTGTTTCAATTTCATTCCATGTCCTCTTGTTGCTCTCTTATCCCATACAAACAGATCTTCTTTGTCAATTTTATCTACTCCCACCATGGTCCTGAACACCGCAATCATGTCTCCCCTCTTTCTCCTTTCCTCTAACGAAGGCAAATCCAGTTTTTCCAGCCTCTCTCTGTATGACAGGTCTGTCAGACTGGGGACCATCTTGGTTGCTGTTCTTTGTATTCTCTCAATCTTGTTTATATCTTTCTTTTTGTGTGGGGACCACACTACCGCTGCATATTCTAACCTGGGGCGGATCATGGCCACTATCAATTTTTTTCATCATTTCCTCATCCATATAATGAAATGCTACTCTTATGTTAGTCAAGAGCTTATAAGTCTCTCCAACTATCTTGTTAATGTGCTTTTCTGGTGACAAACTATCTTGGACCAGCACTCCCAAATCTTTCTCTTCTCTCCTTTTTGTGATTAATTCATTACCCAAAAAATAATTCAGTGATGGTCTCCTGGTACTTTTACCCATTTCCAATATTTTACATTTCTTTACATTAAATTTCATTTCCCACGTCCGGCTCCAATTGTGTATCCTATCCAAATCCTCCTGCAGTATTTTACAATCCTCCTCAACCTCTATCTTCCTCAAGATCTTTACATCATCAGCAAACAGACTCGCATAACTGTTCACTCCATCTACCATATCATTTACGTAAATCAGGAACATTACTGGCGCCAACACTGAGCCTTGAGGGACTCCACTTGTTACTTCCCTCCATCCAGACATCTTTTCCTTTATTACTGTCCTCATTTGTCTGTCTCTCAAAAAGTCTCTCATCCATTCCAGAAGTTTCCTCTTTAATCCTCCTATATATTCTAGTTTCCACATTAGTCTCTTATGAGGTACCTTGTCAAAGGCCTTCTCTAAGTCTAAGTACACACAATCCACCCAACCATCTCTCTCCTGTACCACATCAATCACTCTTGAGTAAAAGCTCAACAAGTTTGAAACACATGACCTTCCACTTCTGAATCCAAACTGACATTCAGCCAAAATATTCATCTCTTCCAGATATTTTATCCATCTGTCTTTCAGGATTCTCTCACACAATTTTGCGACCATGCTGGTTAGAGACACTGGTCTATAATTCAGGGGTTCTTCCCTGTTTCCTCCCTTGTAAATTGGTACCACATTTGCCCTCTTCCATTCTTTTGGCACTTTCCCCTCTTCCAGTGAGCATACAATTAAGCTGTGAATTTTATCCGCCAGTTGTTCTCTGCATTCCTTCAGTACCCAATTAGAAATTCCATCAGGTCCTGGGGCTTTCCTTACATCTTGAGTTTCCAGTAATTTATACACTTCTTGCACCTCCACTTTTATATCTTTCATCACCGGAATATTTCTAATCACTCCCTCCCCTTCCACAAGCTCCTTTTCTTTAGTGAAAACTGACTGGAAACGTTTGTTCATTATTTCTACTTGCATTGCCGCATCCTTAAAGACCTCTCCATCTACTTTCAGCTTGGTGATTCCTTCCTTTTGTTTCAGTTTGCCATTAACAAATCTATAAAACAGTTTGGGTTCTTCCTTGCATTTGTCAATTATACCTTTTTCAAAATTCCTTTCTTCTTCCCTACGTATTCTTGTGTATTCGTTTCTTGTTCTTTTATATTCTTCCTTTGTTCTGTCGTTACCTCTCTTTCTCCAATTGTTCCACGCCTTATCTCTCTCTTTTTTGGCTATCATACACCTTCTATTAAACCACTCCTTTTTCCTGTTTTCTTTCCCTCTTACTCTTGGTACAAATTTTTCCACTCCCAAATTATAGAGGTCTAGAAAGATATCCCACTTCCTCTGTATCTCTCTTGTTTCTCTGAATTTTCTCCAATCCGCATTTTCAAAAAAGTTTCTCAATCCTGTAAAATTTGCTTTGCCAAAGTTGTATCTTCCCTGTCTATGAAGCTCGTCTCTTGGCTCGACGTTTCCTATTAACATCTGTGTGTGTGTGTTTTTGTGTGTGTGTGTGTGTGTGTGTGTGTGTGTGTGTGTGTGTGTGTGTGTGTGGAGTGATGGCAGTGGTGTCAGTTGTCAGAAGAGTGATGGCAGTGGTGTCAGTTGTCATAGGAGTGATGGCTGTGGTGTCATTTGTCATAGGAGTGATGGCTGTGGTGTCAGTTGTCATAAGAGTGACGACAGTGGTGTCAGTTGTCATAGGAGTGACAGCAGTGGTGTCAGTTGTCATAGGAGTGATGGCAGTGGTGTCAGTTGTCATAGGAGTGATGGCAGTGGTGTCAGTTGTCATAGGAGTGACAGCAGTGGTGTCAGTTGTCATAGGAGTGATGGCTGTGGTGTCAGTTGTCATAGGAGTGATGGCAGTGGTGTCAGTTGTCATAGGAGTGACAGCAGTGGTGTCAGTTGTCATAGGAGTGATGGCAGTGGTGTCAGTTGTCATAGGAGTGACAGCAGTGGTGTCAGTTGTCATAGGAGTGATGGAAATGGTGTCAGTTGTCATAGGAGTGATGGCAGTGGTGTCAGTTGTCATAGGAGTGACAGCAGTGGTGTCAGTTGTCATAGGAGTGATGGCAGTGGTGTCAGTTGTCATAGGAGTGATGGGAATGGTGTCAGTTGTCATAGGAGTGATGGCTGTGGTGTCAGTTGTCATAGGAGTGACGGCAGTGGTGTCAGTTGTCATAGGAGTGATGACAGTGGTGTCAGTTGTCATAGGAGTGATGACAGTGGTGTCAGTTGTCATGTAAACTTTCTCTGATAAGCCCTTGCGAAACATTGTAGGTTTAGTGTAAAATAGGAGGGGAACAGTAAAAATCGGTTTGGAATTTTCAAATCTGGCTTTCTCTGAAAATATATAAGAAACACTTATACACTTTCTTGACAGGCACACTGCACTATATATAACACACTATCACTATACACACTTAAGGTATGGACGGTGCGGTAGTAGGAAATGCATGTTTAAATGCCTGGCCGCACACTCACACACCCTTCGAGCCTGACTGTCAGGAGAATACTGAGCTAAATATAGGTCACTTGCCCCTCTGATAAGTTCCCGGCTGTTGCCATATGTTTCCCTTAGATGTGGCTACCCTCAGCTTTGACTCAACCAAATTTGACGCAAATCCATCCACTGGAAAAGTTTCTATGACCATTTATAGGGAAGGTGCATCATGCTCCATCATCGGTTACTCTTCAGATTGCAAGGCTTATGACTCACATTGCGTCATCTTGTGCGAGGGGGTTAATTCTCTATACGTTTTGAAGACAGTATTGGACATCTCTCTGAATTTTATGCTTACTGTACTTGTGTAGAAAACATCTTGCTCTTGATAGGAGTGATGGCAATGGTGTCAACTTAATTGACAGTACTGACCAATTATCAGGTCTCATGTAAGTGGGTCAGACTGGAGATGCAGTATTATTATGGATAAGTAAATGGTTTACAGTGTATGAGTATTTTGAATAATGGAAAATGGATGGTGTTGCATGCCATTTTGTAGGCACTACATACTGTACTTAATTTTTTCTGTAGAGTATTAGTAGTCTTTGTACAGTATTATGGATCATTAATCATGCTAAGTGTATCTATCAAAATGCACATACTGAAAATGTTTTATAGAACACCAAACAATGTGAATCCACTTAATTTTTTCTGTGATGAAGGAGCCAATACTGTTCAGCAGAGACTAAAATGCATGTTATTTATGTATATCAGTAATGTACAGTGACCCGTTCAATTACGTGGGTTCCGTATATGATTTTCACCATTTAAGGGAAAGATAAACCCTCCCCTGTTTCCTGTTATGCAGGAAATAATCTGGTTTGTGTGGAAAAATTCCAGAAATTAACCCCCCCAAAATGATGGGGGGGAGTGACTTTCAAGAGTTTGAGGCCAAGCCTCATCACTCTGAGAGGTTAGAGGCACTGGTCATTCCCCCTCCTCTAGCCCCTCAGGCTTAGATACACCCCTCCCTGACACCCAAGCATCACTCCATCCCCTGTCATTGTAAGTGATCACCACATATTTACCACTTTGACATCATCATCATCATCATCAGCCATTTGAGTATCCACTGCAGGACCGGCCTATCCAGACCGAAGTCGGGACGATACAGCCAATGTATCTCTACCAAGTGGCTTAGGCTGTCGGTTAGAGATTGTATGTAGGGTGAGAAGTGCTTGTAAGTGTAATTGTAGTGTTGGAGTGGCTTTGGATGTGTGTGTAGTCTGTGAACCAAGTGTAATCGGCCCACGCAAGCCGACTGGATGCAAGCATACTTTATAGTAAGCGACACTGGTTCAACTACAGCACCCCTTGTGTCTGCCAATGCAGTATGTGGCCCAAAGTTTATTACCCTGGCGGGGCGCGAACCCTGGTTCACCCGTGTACGAAATGCACACTCTACCACTGTACCACAGAGGCTTCTACCACTTTGTGCACATTAATTAACCCATTTTTATGCCCAGCGATGTTCCTAGAGGTTGTCTGTGTACTACAGTAAATATTAGGCATGATCTGGGGAGGGTCAAAAATTTGCAAGGTCAGAAGGATGACCTGAGAAAAATTTTTGGATTTCACCATACTAAGCCTTATAGCATGGGTTTCTGTGATATCATATGCGCGATTCGATATCCGCGGAAAATTCAGTGATACATTAGCAGTGTGGTTGGAGGGGCCAGTGTAATATGTGCTCTTTATGAATGTGCTCTTCCCACATGCAGAACATTAGTGACCCACCATTGTTTTGTCAGTTGCCCCCTTATTAAGTAAATAACTATATAGTCATGTGCTGTTTACATGACTGCGAGGCAACCATCCCAGAACTCAGGCAGCTGTTATCTCTGTGTAAAAATGCAGTGTAATTACATATTCAAAATGTAAAAACTGATAAACCTTGTCAACTGCCCATGTTCACTCATTGTGGTGGCTTTGTGTGACACTTTGTGGTGTCAGTCCCTAAACCAGTCCAGCATTTGCTCTACTCACATACAGTAGTTCCTGTTGTTATTCTTGGTTCAGTTGGTTGCCCTTGAGGCCAGCAATGGCCACATTACTTTTTTACTTAACCAATCAGGAGCAAACTTGGTGCGGGCATCTTGATTCCCCCACAGATTATGCAGTTGTTAGTATGATTAAGTAATTCCATATTTATCCACATATACAGAAGCACTCATTTTTCAGCTGTATATCTAGTGAAAATTGATATGTATTCACCTATATAGAATCACTAACTTAACGTAAATTTAAGCCATGTACAATATTTTCATACGGCAGCTGCGAAATGTGACATGATAAATTGTATAAGTACATGCCATACCACGTTGAGTACACCGCTTCCCGTCCGATCAGCGAAGTTAAGCAACGTTGGGTCTGGTTAGTACTTGGATGGGTGACCGCCTGGGAACACCAGATGCTGTTGGCATCCCTACGTGTCAAGTGGGGTTGGTGGAGGATTAGTGCCCCTCCCTGTAAAACAATTAACTCTAAGCCGTTGGCCACCCCGTTTGGGATACATGGCGTCTGGCAATGAATGAATGAATGAAACATGCTGATGGTGATATTATTGAAACTTTTGAGCATAGTAAATTCTTAACAGGAGTTGTTGCATTTCAGATGGAAAATGTCAACCATTATTATTTTTATTATTGTTATTATTATTATTATTATTATTATTATTATTATTATTATTATTATCATTATTATTATTATTATTATTATTATTGTGTGGTGAAATGCTGAGGTATGGGGGTGAGATAGTTGTGGAGTGGATATGGAAGTTGTGTAGATTGGCTTGGGAAGAGGGAAGGGTTCCAGAAGATTGGAAATCAGGTATAATTGTTCCTTTATGCAAAGGAAAAGGGGAAAGAGAAGTATGTGGTAACCATAGGGGTATTTGCCTTCTTAGTGTGACTGGTAAAATATATGGTAGAATACTCATTGATAGGGTTAGGCATATGACAGAGGAGCTAGTTGGAGAAGAACAAGGGGGATTTAGGAAGGGAAAAGGGTGTGTAGATCAGATACTTGTTCTGTTTAGTGGAGAAGTATCTAGAGAAGGGAAGGAAAGTGTATGCTGTCTTCATGGGCTTGTAGAAAGCTTATGACAGAATAGATAGGCAAGGTATGTGGAAGGAATTAAGAATATATGGAGTGGAGGGGAAATTGTTGAGTACTGTGAAGACTATGTACGAAGGAGCTAGGGCTACGGTGCGAGTGGATGGTGAGCAGAGTGAGTTCTTTGATCTAAATGTGGGACTGAAACAGGGTTGTGTGATGTCTCCATGGCTGTTTAATATATACATGGATGGGGTTGTAAAGGAGGTGCAAGGTAGGGCAGTGAATGTGGGGGTGGCTCTAATGAATGAGGGTGAGATTTGGAAGGTTCCGGTGTTGCTGTTTGCTGATGATAGGGTATTGTTGAGTGAAGATGAATGGGAGTTGCAAGGTTTGGTGAATGTATTTGGGACAGTTTGTAGGAGGAAGCTGAAAGTTAATGTAAACAAAAGTAAACTTATGGTTTTTGAGAGGAATGACATTACAGAATGGACAGTGAGGTTGGATGGTGAGGATATGGAGAATGTGAGTGCATTCTAGTACTTGGGTAGTGTGATGAGTAAGGATGGAACTTTGGGGGATGAAGTGCGTGAAAGGGTACAGCAGGGAAGGAAGGTTGTTGGTTCACTGAAAGCAGTGATGAGAAATTGGGAGGTGAGTATGGAGGTTAAGAAGTCACTGCATGATAGTATTGTGATCCCTACCCTGTTGTATGGAAGCGAGGCGTGGACCTTGCAAGAGGAACAAGTCAAGAGTGAGAGCAGTGGAAATGAGTTACTTGTGAGGAGCATGTGGAGTGACATGGAGGGACAGGTTGACGAATGAAGAAGTGAAGGAACGTTGTGGGTGGATGCGGTTGTGGTTGAGAAGATTAGGAGAAACACACTGAGGTGGTTTGGACATATGGAGAGAATGGAGAATGAAAGACGGACTAAGAGGGTGTATGTAGGTGAGGTGGAGGGAGGGAGAGGGAGAGGTAGACCGAAGATGAGGTGGAGGGATGGAGTTGAGAGGTATATGAGGGAGGGGGGAGTGAGCTGGGGGGAGGGTAGTCTAATGGTGGGTGACAGAGCTACTTGGAGGCGTTTTGTCTGCGGCCACCCTTTGTGGGATTAGGGCGTCGGACTATAGATAGATAGATAGATTATTATTATCATTGCTATAATTATTATTCAGATTAATATGACAACAACCATTCATTGTATGATTTGCCTTGGAAATTTAGTGAGTCTACATTCTCCCACAGCTATACCCAAACATAGTATCTGGTCACTGCATGGCTAGTTTTAAAAAGAACTGCAGTAGTGCCCTGTGAAATGAGCAGATAGCCATTCAGTCACCATTCAAGTCTTTGAACTGTTCGTTCTACCTCAGGGGAAAAAAGTACTGTACAAAAAAAAAAAAAAAATGCGTATTAGATGGTTTTCACAATAAATGCGAGAAACTTGGGTTATTCTGAAAGTACAGTAAGTACCTGTACTGAGGCTGTAACATTTTCTGTGAATTGTGAGATGCTTCAAATAGGGTATCAGAAGCAGTTTAAGTGTTACCTATCCAGGTTGACCATCATCATTTTCTAAAGAGAAAAGAAATCAATAATAAAAAAATAAAATTGTGTATGGTCACACAGCAAAAATGAAATTTTGTAACCCAACCTCCTTGGGATAGGCATGAGACTTACAATTACTGTATTCTGTTGCCCAACCTCTACCCTCCTCCCCCTTGTACAGTGCCTCTTATCCAGCTGAACTTGAGGCAACTGGCAATGGAATACATTATTGAAGGATTAATGTGTGCTCTTGATATAAAAATTTATCCCTTCCACAGGGATCCACCCCTTCACTATGGATCAAAGCCTCAGCAACCAAGTTGTAGGTGAGGTGTTGCCGCCTCCAACAGCAGTGTTAATTGACCAGGCCGAGGGGAACCCTCAAGACTGGCTTACACACCCAGATACCAGACTTATTATCCTGATTCTCCACCATGGATTTCATCTCATATATAACTGAACACTTCTAATGTCCAGATAAAATATTCAAGACCTCATTAATGTCTAGATAAGATATGGTCAGAAGTCTCCATTGCAAATATTTCTGAGCTGTATGTCATTCCTATGACAGCAGTTAGCATATTCTTGACACTGCTGTACTGTACTGGATCTCCAGTTCCAAGAATATCACTGTTCTTCAAAATTTTGTTCAACTGCCCTACGTAGAGAGAGGGTTCTTTAGCCAATTACTCATCTCAGTCTTACCAGAAACTGCTGAAAAGTTTGGCCTGTGCATCAGAAATTAGAGCACTAAGCCTCATGACCACATATCCTGTTTGCGACAGTAATGAAACATCAGTGCTAACCTTATCACTAAGTAAGAAAATTTTCCTTTCTGCAACCTATAGTGCCATGAAAAATTGTTTTAAATTACAAACCAAAGACCTAAAATAATATTATATAGTATTCTCAAAATGTGCTTTATTATCATGTAATAATTATGGTTGTAGACTACTGATATATATATATATATGGATAGATAGATATACACACTGTATATACAGATGTATCAAAATGAAATTGTTGGTATGACCGTCAAGTATGTCCATATCGTCAAAGCTTTACTTGACTAAGCCATACACTATTCCACCATTGTGGAAGTTAATCTCGTTTATTGTAACACCTAAATGGTTTAGGGCGTCAATTCTGTAAACTACTTATTAACAGTGATACTCAGCAGACACTAATGCATTGCCTTAAGACTCACTTACAGTTTACTATCTGCATACTAAAGATAAAGACCCTCCAGTATTTTGAGATGTCATGTTTACAGAACTGTTGAATGCAGTCACTATCTCTTAAACTGGTTGCTGTTATGTTGATGACCATTACTATAAAAGTAAGTTCAGCATGTGATAAATCTCACCCAAATTTAGAGGAAAAGCACAGGAGAGACTTTGATATAATTAGTTTGTTTTCACCCACTGGAAATTGGCCACTCCCAAAACTTGAAAACTGAGTCACGGATACTTGAAATTTGATAAGTAATAGTTACGAGTTAATGATGAGTTTCCATGAATACTATTTAAACTGACCCTCCAGTCTGATTACATTTGTCCATCAGTTGAGCTGAAAATTTTAGGGATGTTCTTCAGGCTAGAACAAATATGTTATGGTGTAGCCATGTGTAGATTCTGTGTGGTGGGTTTGATGGTATCTCCAGCAGGCCTTCCAGTTGCAGTCGCCCCGATGATGACGATGACTCGCAAGGCAACCAGGTGGGGTATGTGCCAGCACCAGGGGATGGAGTACCACACTGACCTAAGTCCAGGATAGTGCCCGACCCAACTCACTCCCCCTCACTTCACACTTCGATCTCAGAATGGATGCCTGTAATCCTTAACCAGACTGGACCTGAATAGACATGTTAGTTTATCATTTTATCCCAGGGTGCACAGTTGATAGTCAGTCCATTTCAACCTCAGGATATCAGGACTGGTTAGATGCTATGTGAACAAGACAATCTTTTGCAAATTTTATAATATTTCAGAGAATATAATAGTTTATTACAGAATACAACATAGTACATTATTTTTATAGCTTAATGTATTGGAACCATGATAACCAATATGTAATATTGTAGCAGTGCTACTATATGTATGGAATTGAGCAAGTTGTAATTTTGATGTATTTGTTAATATGTTCATATATTTCTTTATGTTTTCCCTGAAGGGTGTAACTGTAATTATTACCTATCCCCTAACATTGTATATACCGTCTCATGTGTATATCACAACATTCCCTCGACCCTAGCATCAGATTCTGGAATTTTGTTAATGAACCTTTTGAGTACAAATGTATTTTTTATAAATGTTCAAATATATGGTGTACATGAATGCTTTTTAGGGTGATGATGTTTTAAAAGCATTTACAGTTACCTGCTGGTGTGCAGTCTTTGATGGAGTATATGTTTTTCCAGAGTTAGACACTGACTTGTGCCCCAGATGTTTGTTATGCATATGGCATTGTAGGTCTCATTCCACCATTTCTCTTTGTTTGATGTTAGGGTCTGTGGAGCTGTTACTCTAGTCTTACTAATTAACTTCAGAATAGAGCTCAAACTATGATCAGTTTAATTGTTGATGGATGTGAAACGACAGGTGGTTATGTTATAACTGGGATGTCGTCAGTGTATTGTGACTTGCTGTCCTTTTTTTTTTTGGTCAGTAAAATGTTTCTAGAAAAACACAATTTCATTTTCCTGCATTGCTGATGTTAAAGGATATTGCAACACATGCTATATTTGAGAGCCTTACATTTTTATGCTGTTTACACTGTAAATGTTTTTTTTGTTTTTTTTTTTGTTTTTTTTCTTTTTTTAAGCCACTAAGGCAACTCCTCATGAACCCTCAACATCCCACAGTAGAATGAATAGTAAATTGAACTAATAACATAAAACAGTCCAAGATATGGTAGCTTGCTATGGAGATTCATTGATATCGCAAATTAGTAAGATACTGTACAGTAATTGATAAATATCCCACCTCTGATTTCTGCTGTGAGTTTATGATTAAGTGGCAAGCAGTGATGTCATAAGTACGATATGTATTGTATATGTATGGTAATTACTGGGTTCTCTATACAGTAATCCCTCGATTATCCTGATGTTCATTATCCAAATGATCTGTTACCAGGATCCTGTGATCTGGCTGTACGAAACCATTATACGTACATTTTCCATTTTGTCCGGACAAAATGCATGCATCCAGATGGAAATTATGGCCGTGCGAACATTTTTGCTTGGCCAGGTGAGAACAGCCCAGTGGTGCTGCACTCTCCAGCTTGGTAGTTCACCCAGGATCTGCTAGAGACCCCCTTGGTCATTCCCAGTCCCCACCCAGCGACTGTGTAGTGAACAGTTCCTCTCGAACAATTGTTATGGCAGCACACATGGTGGCTTTTGTAGTTGTTCCCTACCTGCTTCAGGTTTTGCTATTCCTTGCATGCCTCTTCCCAGGTGTGTGATGATGGCCCCTCCACCAGGGACAAGGAAGAGAGTAATACTGACTCCAGAGAAGAAGTGGGAGAGCCTGGGTAAGACTGATACGGGATGGTCGAATCATGAGTGTTGACATTGATTTTATTCTAGTTTAATGCACTGTACCAAGATTTTATTCTATTTTACCATGATTTTATTCCATTTTACCATTATGTTTTATGTGCCCACTGCATTTTTTCTTGTTTAGCCATTTTTTTCATGTCACTGCAGGGTATGGCCGTGCAGTGGTAATTGCTTGTTTGTGGTTGATGGGTCTGCTTGACCATGGTAATTGCTTGGCTGTGGTTTATGGGTTTGCTTGACCAGACAGAGTAAACAACAGGAACAAGCGTTGTGCGATGTACTGTAGTGGCCTTTTGCAATGGCTTTCAAAGTTAGGTTATGTACGAAGGGGGGCCAGGGGAGAAGTCCATTATCTGGATGGATCCACTTTCCAGAAATGCCTTTGGTTCTGTCAGATAATCGAGGGATTACTGTATTAAACAAAAGTAGAGAGTTTGTAATTATACAACAAAAAGAGGTGGGGGTCTGGCCACACACCACCTTCAGCAGAACACAGTAATAAAAAGTCAGTGGTTACGATACAGTGTTTAACTCTCTATAGCCAGACGCCACAATCCCATAAGGAGTGGCCGTTTGGCTTTCAGTTGCTTTATGGAGAGTAGTAATATCCCTCCACCAACCCAACTGTTGACACGTAGGGAACACGTATGGGTTGGTTATATCGTTAAAACCCAGCGTTGTAAATGATTTCTTGGCATATAGGAAACCAGTTGGCTTGTCACTCAATATAAAGCCACCTGAAAAGGAAAGAAAAGTACTAAAAAGTGACAGAAAAGATGGGAGAAATAGGAAGAGAGGAAGGCAGACACAGAAAAAGAATGATAAATATGGAGGAAGAAGTAGGCATCACTACAAGTGTGCGAATGATGATTGTCACCACCTACCACAAACTGTGTGCAACAAGAACAAGAAGTGGTGTGTCTTGAAACTGAGCTGTATAATATGAAGGGACTATCTCCACAGTGAGCGTGTGACTTACGGCCTCCATATTGAAACACCCACACTCGTCGCCACCGCTGTTTTTGCTTGCTGTCTGTGCTCCCCTGCTGCTTTTATGTAAACGTATGTCTTAATACAAGTGATCCATGGGTATACGTGGCGAGTGATGAGAAAGGTGGGTGGTGAACTGAATGAATGGAAGGCAATGACTGATTATGTTTGTGTGGATGCTAGACTGAGAAGGTGTGTAATGGATGCAAGAACAAACAGAGGTTGGGGGAGTGGACTTTCTGACTACCAAATGGTGGTGATGAAAGTCAAGGTTCAAATGAAATGGAGGAGTAGGAGAACGGAAGGACAGGAGGAAGTAGTCCATACAAGGAGGGCAGAAAGGTTGCAAGATGATGGAAAAAAGGCAGAATATAAGAGAAGCGTATGATTGGGTAAATATGATCTTGAGCAGATGGGGGACATGGAAGGTACGTGCAAGATATTCACAGAAGAAATCTGTGCAGCATGTGAAGTGGTGTGTGGGGTGAGGAGAAGACAAAGGTGGGTGCAAGGAAAAGCATGGTGGAATGAAGAGGTAAGACAGGCTGTGGTGCAAAAGAAGAAAGCATAGAGTGAATGGATGAGAAACAGGGGCATGGAGGAAGTTGAGAAACAGAAGAGAGAGTTATATGTAGAGCGGAAGAGACAGGTGGAGTGGAAAGATTAGTATGAGAGAGTGAGAAGAGAAATGATGAGGAATTTGGAAGGAATTTGAGTGTAAAATGGAGGGAATGTAAGAAAATGTTCTGGAAAGAAGTAAAGAGAGTTAGACAGAGTAACAAAGAAGTAAGTCGGGGAGTGAAAGATAAAAATGGTGGATTGCTAGCAAAGAAGTGAGAAAAGTGGGCATATGGAGAGAACACTTTAAGGAATAGTTGAACATAAAGAACGAAAGGAATGTGGTGTAAAGTGGTTGGGAGAAGGAGGGAGGTGAGAAAAGATGAAATCAGTAGGATGGAAGTAGTGGAAGCAATGAAGAAAGTCAAAATAGGGAAAGCCCCAGGAATTGAGTGTGTGATGAAATGTTGAAGCATGGGAGTGAGATGGTAGTAGAATGGCTAAGGATGATGTGCAGATTGGCCTGGGAGGAAGATTGAGTGCCGGAGGATTGGAAGTCAGGAATAATTATTCCCTTGTACAAAGGAAAGGGAGAAAAAGAAGTGTGTCGTAATCATAGGGGTATTTGGTTTCTTAGTGTAATAGGAAAAGTAGGTAAATTTTTAGAAGTAACCAACGTTTTCTTTTATTATTATTTTTGTTTTCCAATGCAAAATACTGTTTTAATTAGTTTTGACCTTCATTTTGGGGGGAAAATCCCCCTTTTGGGATTTTGAGTAAGATTTCCAAAAGTGGGTTTATCCCCCAAAATCAAGATAAAAACACACTATTTGCATTAAACTAACCCTAACCTAACCTAGGCCTAACACGCCTGCACCAGCCAATATGGCGCGACATTCATCCGCCACTGAGCGATAGCCTAACCTAAGCCACAGGGCCGTACTATAAAAACTAAACGCCAGTATTGAGTCTATTGACGAAAGTGACGTCTGACGTTCCTGCTTTTCGTACAGTACCATAAATAAATTTGCTGTTCACGCCAGCAGCCAGGCGTTCGTCACCTGGTTATGGCGTAAAATAGTATTGGAATGTCACTAGAGGATAAACGCCACAAGAGACCCCCCTTTCGTATAACAAATTTAAATATTCATAAATATGATAACGGGTTTTCTATTTATTAAGACTGAATAATTCAGGAATCAAGATTTCCTTAGCAGGCTAAAATATATGAGAAATACAAGGCTATTCATAAGATTTTACAAGACTAAACGCTTCCGTAACGAATACGAGTAAACAAAAACTTCTATGGTGGCGACGTGGCGCGTAATATCGACTTAGGTTAAGCAACGTTGGGTCTGGTTAGTACTTGGATGGGTGACCGCCTGGGAACACCAGATGCTGTTGGCATCCCTACGTGTCAAGTGGGGTTGGTGGAGGATTAGTGCCCCTCCCTGTAAAACAATTAACTCTAAGCCCTTGGCCACCCCGTTTGGGATACATGGCGTCTGGCAATGGATGAAATGGAATATTAAGTTATGCTTTCTGGTTTATTTCAGACTACCTGTGTACTTTCTGAATAGATTTTTGAAACGGCAACTGTTTGAAAGTTTATGTGTTTGCCAGCTCTGTGCTGTAGTTAGCACATTTGAGGGCAAGCCAGTAAGCTTCTGCCTCTAGTCGAACATCATTGTGTGACTCTTCTTGCCTATGAAAAGTCATGAATAAATGACGTGTATGAAGTGCATATACAATATTATATTACATGGCAGAAGTTACACATATCAGAATTTGGTCAGTGTTGGTAAATGGTTAGTTTTAGTGTTCTCTCTTACAGTTAAGTTACTATCTATCTATTGCCAGACGCCTCAATCCCGTTTGGGGTGGCCACAAACAAATCGCCTCCAAGTCGCCCTGTCCCCCGCCATTTCACTCCCCTGCTCCCAACTCACACCCCCCTCTCTCACATACCTCTCCACCCCATCTCTCCATCTCATCCTCGGCCTCCCTCTCCCTCTTTCCTCCTCCACCTCACTCACATACACTCTCTTCGTCAGTCTTTCACCCTCCATCCTCTCCACATGGCCAAACCACCTCAGTGTGTTCCTCATAACGCTTCCTATCACATCCACATCAACACCACAACGCTCCTTTATATCCTCATTCGTCAGCCTGTCTCTCCATGTGACTCCACAGGCTCCTCTTAAATAATTCATTTCCACTGCTCTCACTCTTGACTTGTGTCCTTCCAACAACGTCCAAGCTTCACTTCCGTACGTTAGAGTTGGTATCACAATACTGTCATGTAGTAACTTTTTCACTTCCATGCTCACTTCCCTGTTTCTTATCACTGCTTTCAAAGAACCAGCAACCTTTCTTCCCTGCTGTACCCTTTCAAGCACTTCACCATCCAAACCTCCATCCTTACTCATCACACTACCCAAGTACTTAAACGTACTCACATTTTCCAATTCCTCACCATCCAACCTCGCTGTACATTCACTGACTTCACCTCTCTCAAAGACCATCACTTTACTCTTCCCTACATTCACCTTTAGATTCCGTTTCTTACACACTCTCTCAAACTCATCTACCAAGCCTTGCAGCTCCCCTTCGTCTTCACTCAACAACACAGTATCATCTGCAAACAACAGTACAGGGAGTTTCCAAACACTATCCTCTCTCACCAGGGCCACTCCAACATCCACTACCCTACCTTGTACCTCTTTTATTACCCCATCCATGTACAGATTGAACAACCATGGAGACATGACACATCCCTGTTTCAACCCAACTTTCAAAGAGAAAAATTCACTTAGTTCACCATCCACACGCAATGCAGCCTTCGCACAATCGTACATACTCTTCACAGCATTCAACAAGTTCCCATCTACTCCATATATTCTTAACACTTTCCACAATCCTAGTCTATCCACCCTGTCATATGCTTTCTCCAAATCCATGAAAGCCGCATACAACTTCTTTCCCTTCTCTAGAAACTTTTCCACTAAAGATCTGAGAATGAATATCTGATCTACACAATCTCTTCCCTTCCTAAAGCCTCCCTGTTCTTCTCCAACTAATTTCTCTGTTCTTTCTCTAACTCTGTCAATAAGTATCCTACCGTACACTTTTCCTATTATACTAAGAAGACAAATGCCCCTGTGATTACCACACACTTCTTTTTCCCCTTTTCCTTTGTACAAGGGAATAATTATACCTGACTTCCAATCCTCCGGGACTCTACCTTCCTCCCAGGCCAATCTGCACATCTTCCACATCCATTCTACTACTATCTCTCCCCCATGCTTCAGCATTTCATCACACACTCCATCAATTCCTGGGGCTCTCCCGGATTTAACTTTCTTCATTGCTTCCACAACTTCTATCCTACTGATTTCTTCCTGTCTTCTCACCTCCCTCCTTCTCCCATCCATTCCCCAGCCACTTATACTCGCATTACTTCCATCCTCCACGTTCAACAATTCCTTAAAGTGTTCTCTCCATCTGCTCACTTTTTCTCCCTTCTCCACTAGTAATCTACCATTTTTATCTTTCACTCCCCTGCTAACTTCACTTCCACCCTGTCTTACTCTTTTCACCTCTATCCAGAACATTTTCTTACAGTCCCTCCACTTTACACTCAAATTCCTTCCAAATTCCTCATCCACTCTCTTCTTACTCTCTCTTACTAATCTTTTCACCTCTCTCTTTCTTTCTACATATAACTCTCTCTTCCGCCTCTCAACTTCTTCCACGCCCCTATTTCTCATCCATTCATTGTATGCTTTCTTCTTTTGTGCCACAGCCCGTTTCACCTCTTCAGTACACCACGCTGTTCCTTGCACCCCCCTCCGTCTTCTCTTCCTTCCATACACCACATCACATGCTGTACACATTTCTTCTGTAAATATTCTACACACACCTTCCACGTCCCCCATCTGCTCCAATTCATATTTGCCCAATCGTTCCTCCACTTCTCTCTTATACTCTGCCTTTTTCTCATCCTCTTGTAACCTTTCCACTCTCCTTGCAACAACTCCTTCCTCTCGTCTTTCCCTTCTATTCCTCCATCTTACTTGAACTTTAATTCTGGCCACCACCAAGTAGTGGTCAGAAAGTCCACTCCCCCAACCTCTATAAACTCTTGCATAATAAAACAGAAACAAATTTTTCATCAGTACCGACAAGTATGTGCAATCACTTAAGTTGTTTCTTGAAAAATGTGATTCGTTTTTGCACCTAAATAAATTGATAAGCTGATGTAGTTAAGATAGTTGGGTAAGGTTACCAGATACCGGTAAGAGTGAATTGGTTGATGAGGATGCTGGCTGAAATATTGCCTGTTTCAATCAAGCACTCAGATCTGAGCATAGGTGTGTTGGCTTTAAAGCAAAACTTGTAAGTAAATGCAGATTTTTTCATGCGAATTTAAAAAAAAAAAAAATCTTTCTATCCCAAGAGCTGTTTTTACAAATAGCTACAGGCCTGAGGAAATGGCCTGCTCCATGCGCATATAATATAAAAACGGGTTACAGTAATTGGATAGAAATGACAGTTACTGTAATGGAGGAGTAGATAGGTGTAGAAAAGTCATGGAATATTGGTTAGGGTGGAAGAGTTATACAAAAGCATGAAAGGTGCAGTTTAGCAATGACTGACAGACAGGAAGTAATCTATCTATCTGTCTGTTGTCGGACACCACAATCCCGCAAAGGGTGACCAGTTGACACAGTTAGTTGTTTTACAGGGAGGGGCACCAACCCACTTGTTGACACGTAGGGAGCACGTATGGTTTGGTTATATGGTTACCACCCAGCGTTGTAAATGGTTTCTTGGCTTACAGGAAACCATTTGGCTTGTCACTCAATGTAAAGCCACCTGTAAAGGAAAGAAAAGTGAAGGAGACAAACATCAAGCATATGACCAGAGTAGAAGAAAGCTAGAAAAACAGAACAGTAAACAGTCTGAAAATATATAAAACAGAACTGGATGAAAGTACTATAGAAGTGGAATGATTTCTGGGAAACAAAAAGGAGAACTTGTCTAGCAGACTGGGACAGAAATGATTAGCTACTGTATATACCATTTGTGGTAGGTGGTGGCGACCATCATCCACTCACTTGATATAGTGCTGCCTACTTCTTCCTTAGCCTTTATCATTCTTTTTCTGTGCCTGCCCTCCTCTCTTCCTATTTCTCCCATCTTTTCTGTCACTACTTATTGCTTTTCTTTCCGTTACAGGTGGCTTTACATTCAGTGACAAGCCAAATGGTTTCCTGTAAGCCAAGAAACCATTTACAAAGCTGGGTGGTAACCATATAACCAAACCACACGTGCTCCCTACGTGTCAAGTGGGTTGGTGGAGGGTTAGTGCCCCTCCCTGTAAAACAAATAACTCAGAGTCAAATGGCCACCCCGTAAGGGATTATGGCATCTGGCAATAGATAGATAGCTAGATATACCATGTAACTTACGAAATCATTGCATACTGCTTGAAGGGAAAGGTAATGACAAAGAATGTGAATCTCAGTGTAATATAATTAATGAGCTAAACTGGAAATTTACTAGTAATACCTCAAATAGGGAAGGTGACAATAATGTAGGGAAAAAACTATAGCTAGATATATAGAAATTGAAAGAACAACTGTACAGTACACACATCTTATAATCTATATTTTCCAATATGGTCTGGTGGTTATGGCTGGATGACAGGTGTGGAAAGAAACTGCTGAAAAAGAATGGAGTGTTACTGCATCCCTCATGTGTTGGTGCTGCAATGAATGTCACCATTCAACCAGCTTTGTAAAGAAGTAAATTAGTCTCCATGCTAAAAATAATTCTCCAGTAACTCTCTATTTACATTTTGCAATGTAAATTTAGGAACATCATGTACTGCTGCATGAGTGAAAGTGCACATAACCTGGATAAACTGCTGTATAATTCATGACTAGTGAGCTGGCCAGGAACAACATGGAAATCTATGAGGAATGCAATAATACATTCACTTTGCTCGTATGAAATCAGGTCTGGATAATCCCAATAATTATTTTCTGCAAAAGGAAGATAAATCATAATTCAGTCTAGGCTATACAGTACATTACACTGTATCTTGCTTTTAAATGCATCCTCTTTATGCGTTCTACCATCATTTGATACCAATTCTAGCGCAAATATACATATTTCATTAAAATGCCCGCCGAGACCGCCACAGGACCTCCCACCTCACCACCCCCCACACCACCGCCGAGCCGCCACCTCACCACCACCCCAGGAGGACACACAGGTGAGGCTAGTGACCTCGGGCAAGAGGGTCATCGGGACATCCCGGCCCTGAGCCCCTATTCCCCGCAAGTGCCCCAACCCCAGGCGTTCAGACAACCTGAACTACTGTGCGGGCGGGGTAGTGACCGTCGGGACTTTGATGCATGGTCGTGAAGAGGGTAGACGTGTTTTTCTCTGCGCTCTTCTCTAGTTTTCAGGGCTGCCTTACCGGCATTAGCTTCTTTTTTTTCACCCTTCTGGTGACGTTTAGGTTTAGCTAGTACTCAGTTACCTCCCCTCCCTGTTAGTCTTGAACAGTAGGTGTCTGTTCAAATAAACTGAGTTTACCTTTGCTTATCGCCCACGGAGGGTCCCCCCCACTGATCGCTCTGGGGCGTGAAGAAACACGGTCGGGCCTCCCTGGAGTGGTTTGAGAGGGCAACCTCAGACTTAGGTGTGTGGTCCCCGGCTGTTTGTCCTTTGCTTGTTTTCTCTCCTTCTTCCCACTTCCCCCGCTAGGGGGGAGTGGTACTATGGAGGACGCCCCTACTGCCTCTCCCCCTCAGGGAGGAGGTGGTCCTGACCGACCCCTGACCGATCAACGGACTGACAGCCCCAGACAGAACGGCCCCAGACTCGATTGCCTCTTGACATAAATGTTAAAAATGCTGAATTTGTAATTATCCATGCTCTAGGTTCACTCCCTTGCAGTCTCAATCCCTTCATGATTAAGAAGGTTATTGATGGCTGTGCTGGGGAAGGTGGAACAAGTGAAAAACTTGTGAATGGAGACCTCCTTGTTAAGACATGTAATTCCTCCCAAGTTAAGGACTTGTTAAAGCTGCGCAAATTCCACTGCTATGATGTCCACTCCAAGAACCAAACATCCATTAATTACTGCAATGGGGTTATCACTTGCAGGGATCTCATGGTGATGAGTGAGGAAGAAATCATAGAGGAACTTGCTCAGCAAGATGTCATCGATGCCCGGTTTATAACTAGATTTTCCGAAGGCATAAAGACGAAGACGGCCACCATTGTTTTGACTTTCGGCAAAGTTTCACTCCCAGCACATGTCAAAGTTGGCTATGAAATTGTTAATGTCAGACCTTATATCCCCAACCCACTCCGTTGCATGAAGTGTCAATTATATGGGCACATTGCTAAGAGTTGTCGGGCTTCACAGTCAGTGTGTGGCAAATGTGCAACACAGGGTCACGATGCTGAGCAATGCACATCAGAGACTATCTGTTGCTTCCACTGTAAGGGTGCTCACTCCACTTCCTCTAGGGACTGTCCCAAGTGGAAGGAGGAGAAAGAGGTCTGCACGGTGAAGGCAACTGAGGGTGTCTCCTACTATGAAGCAAGGAAAAAGGTGAAGCAGTTGCATGCAACTCCTACGCCGAATAGGTCCTATGCTTCGGCGGTGATGTTCCGTCCCGTGATGTGCTCTGCTGGGACACAGACTGACCCTGAACCGGTTCCTCTTGTCACACATTCTACCTCTCCATCTCAGCCTCCTGTCCAATCCACTTCTCAACCTGATACCCCTGTTACAACTTCCTACTCTCAGGCTGCTGCTGCTTCTCAGTCAGTCAAGCCTAAAAACGAAGCCTGACAACTCTTGTAAGAGTAATATGACCACCCTTACCAAGTCACGTCCTCATGTTCTTCCTACTCCTGGCCCAGCGAGGGAGAGGAAGGGTAGCTCTTCCTCGGTGGAACCTGGGAACCTCGTAATTGATGAAAATATGGAGGTTTCCGTGGCAAACACCGGGATAGGTCCACCGGTAGTCGCTCGCCTTCTGGCGGGGCGGCAAAAAAGCCTAAACACACTGGCCCCCAACGTAAATCTTAAACCGTCGCTTTCACTGTATTACAGTGGAATTGTAGAGGTATTGGGAATAAGTTACAAGATATAGCAATCTTGCTGTCAATACACAGGCCAGACGTTGTTTGTTTACAGGAGACGCGCCTGGAGGATCATCCTGATCCTCCACAGTTCAGACACTACCACTCGTATAGAAGATATGAAGGTCACGGAGTTGCCATTTACACACATAAATCACACCCACAAACGGAAGTGATTCTAAATTCTACTCTGGAAGCTGTCGCGATGCAGAGTAAAATTTAATAACACGTATCTGTCTATTTGCTCTCTGTACTGTCCTCCACATGGCCCCATTGATAGTGATGCTTTAAATTCACTAGTTGAACATCTCCCTGGGAATAAGTTAGTGTTGGGCGATTTAACGCCCATCACTATCAATGGGGTAGCTTGAGGATCGATGGTCGTGGGGGAGCAAGTAGCCGACCTAATACTACAGTCCAGCCTCTGTCTTCTGAACGATGGTAGAGCGACTCGTGTAGATGATCGTACTGGTAACTTTTCGGCCATTGACTTATCTTTGGCCTCCCCTGGTATACATCAAGATCTCTCATGGGACCCTTACGACGACTCTTTGGGAAGTGATCATTTACCCATCTGTCTTTCTTATACACGCGACATCATTTCGGACCCTCCACCTCCAAAATTTAACTATAAGAAAGCAGATTGGGGATCCTTCTCAAGGATCGCCAATTTAGATATATCTGGGGAGACCATAGATGTTAAGGTCGAAAATATAACCCAATCCATATTACACGCAGCTGAGGCTGCTATTCCCAAGACTTCTACAGTTCATGCGAAGCATAGAGCACATTGGTGGACGCCGGATTGCCGACAAGCATTAAGAAAACGCAATAGGAGATACAGGATTTTTGATAGTCAGCCCACTGAGGAAAATTTTGTGCATACAAACAGGCACGGGCTGAGGCAAGGAGAATAATAAGAAGGGCTAAACGTGACTCCTGGCGGTCCTTTGTGTCCACGGAGTGACTCGTACAACACCATTAAATAAAGTCTGGTCCACTATAATATTATTAAATATTTAACGCCCATACTTCCCTGTCACCACCTTGCAGGTGAATAACACCACCTATGACGAGCCCGTGGACGTTTGCTAACATCCTCGCCAGGAGTTTTTCTCATGTAAGTAGCTCAGCCAATTATGACCCGCGTTTCCAACTTCATAAACGCATACGGCTGAGCTACAGATATTAGACTTTGCCACAGAAGACGTAAACTCCCCGTACAACCAAGAGTTTACGCTAGATGAACTGCTCCTTGCCCTTAAATCCTGTAAAGACACCAGCCCTGGACCAGACACCATCACGTATGGTATGATCCAGCATCTTAATCAGGACAACCTGATTAAGATGTTAGCAATGAGATTTGGGCGTCTCGAACGTTCCCAAACTCATGGCACTTTGCGCACGTCATACCGATACCCAAAGAGGCTGGTCGTCTTATGAATCCCACTTCATTTCGTCCTATTGTGTTGACTTCTTGTCTATGTAAGGTCATGGAACGTATGGTTAACAATAGGCTTCTTTTTGTTTTAGAGTCGAAGAATTTGTTAAATGATCAACAATGTGGCTTCCGTAAATACAGAAGTTCACTAGATCATTTAATGAATTTGGAGCATTGTATTGCAGAGGCATTTGCCAATAAAGAATTCATGATAGGGGTGTTCCTGGACATCCATAAAGCCTATGACATGACCTGGCGACACGGTATATTAATGAAGCTCTATGCTTATGGTTTAAGAGGAAATTTGCCTGTTTTTATTTCAAATTTCTTAAGGGACAGAACTTTCTCTGTCAAATTGCCCCGTAACGTAACATCGGATATATTTATCCAGGAAAACGGGGTGCCACAGGGAAGTGTGCTTAGTCCTACTTTATTTAGTATTATGATCAATGATATTCTGTCATCAGCTCCCATCCCGAGGAATCTTAAATACTCGCTCTACGCTGACGATTGTGCAATATGGCACTCTTCCCGTAATGCACAATTTTCGGCTGGGCGGATTCAAGCAGCCCTTGACTCCGTCCACCAATGTGCCTTGCAGTGGGGATTTAAGTTTTCCGTCCGTAAGTGTGCCGCTATAGTTTTCACTAATCGTAACGTACCTAATTTGTGCTTAACTTTGGATAACCAGGCGGTACCTTTTCAAAATTCTGTAAAATTTTTAGGAATACATTTTGATCGTAGAATGAATTTTAAACTTCACGTTAATACTTTGCTTGCTCGTTGTCATAAACCGTTAAATGTCCTCAAGTACCTAGCGGGTACTACCTGGGGTGCCGACAGAAAATCTTTATTAATGGTGTATAAGTCCCTTATTCGATCAAAGCTAGACTATGGCGCACAGGTGTATGGCTCTGCATCTGATGCCACGCTGAAAGGATTGGATGTGTTACAGAATAAATGCTTGCGAATGTGTCTTGGAGCTGTCCGGTGTACCCGTGTAGCTCGTATGGAAGTGGAGGCGAATGTGCCTCCCCTCCGTATTCGCCGTGACCACCTGGCATTTTCGTATGGACTACGAACATTAAGGAAAAGCAATATCGGCAATGTGGCCTGTACCCCCCTGCGTCAATACCACCACCTTCTGCGGGGGGTGCGTCGGCCACTTGCCGCTCGCCTCCACTTACTGACTCAGGAGCTTGGTGTCGACCCCAGTGACTGTGACAAGTTGGTGCTAAAAAATATAGCGCCTTGGGAGCCACCCAGCTTTACAGTGGATGTATCATGGCTCCCAGCACCAAAGGCCAAGGCGCCGGAGCCAGAGGTCCACCACTTGTTTCGTAACGTCATTGTTGGTCACTTGGGGTCCCATCAATTGTACACCGACGGCTCCAAGTCGAGTGAATGTGTGGGTGCAAGTGTGTGGTCGACTGAATGTGCCCTCAGGTATCGGTTGCCGACTCATACATCTGTGTTTACTTCAGAACTCTTTGCTATTGACAAAGCCATAGACTATGCTCTCAATTCTAGGCATGACTCATTTGTCATTTTTTCAGATTCAAAATCAGCCCTTCAGGCAATTGCATCTTGTACTACGGACTCTCATGAGATCCAGGGCCGCATCGTTAATAAGTTGCATTCATGCAACAAGTCATTCACGCTGATCTGGGTGCCTGGTCATTGTCGTATCTACGGCAATGAGCAGGCTGACTTTACTGCAAAGTCGGCTGTAGAACTCGAGGAGACTTGGGACGTTCCTCGTGATCTACGGTCGAGTCTCTCTCTCGGAAAGAAATCAATAAATCTTCTGTGGCAAGGTCAGTGGACCAGACTAAATATTCCAACTTGTAAGCCGTACCTGGGCGACTGGGACACTGCCAACCGTCCCAGTCGCCTAGAAAAAAGTGTTGGCACGGTTGCGGCTTAATGCCACCATTTTAACCCACATAAAACCATATATGGAAAGACGCTTCCCACCGCACTGTAACATCTGTAATGCGGTGTTATCTATCAGTCATATCATCCTGCGCTGTCGGCGATTTATTCGTGAACGTGCTTCACTTATAAATTACTGCGGCGCAGTAGACGTCCCCTTCACCCTTTCCACCATCCTGGGTGATGGGGACATTGTTATGACTGATAAATTGATGGCTTTCTTGAGAGGGCGGACTGATCAGAGTGATGTGACTTTTTTACTGTGTGGTTATGGTTTTTATGAAGAGTAAATATGTATATATTGTAATTTTAATTAGGGTTTGACAGTTGACATATTTTAAATAGTTCCTCCTCCCACCGATCTATTTCTAATATTGATGTCCCCTACATTAAGCCAAGTTCCTCGCCTGACAGTCACCAGCTGATGAGTGCAAGTGTGCAATATAGGAAGGTATTGGGCACTTGCAGTCGATGGTGGTCTGCTGGGCGAGGTTCTTCACTTTCTGTACAAATTATGTAAATACATTATATTATCTTGCTTAAGTTATTCTAATTAGGGACGACAGCTGACGTATATGGAAATGTTCCTGACTCGTCTGGTTCCCTTTCATATATTGATGTCCCCTATATTAGGTTGTGCCTCGACTGACAGTTACCAGGTGATGAGTGCAGGTATGTAATGTAGAAAGGCATTACATATCTGTAGTCGATGGTGTTCTGTTAGTCGAGGTATTTTTTACCATTAGTGTAGGGCTAGTTATTTGTCTCTGTAGGATTTAGTATAGGTTAGCGATTTGTCTGTTAGGTGATTAGTTTTAGGGTCTTTAGATTAGTTTGTCTTTATATTATAAGGTATAAAAAATATAAAACCAAGAAAAAATTAAAAAAAATAAAAATACAAAAAAAAAAAATTAAATAAGATTAAAATTATTATATATATATGTACGTTTGCATGAAAATGTGTCTGTATGTATGCATGGAAGTGTGTGTGTGTGTGTTTGTGTGTGTGTGTGTGTGTATGTATATATATATGTTTGTATATATATGTATATATGTTTAAATGTATATACATATATATATATATAAATGGCCTTAATAACCAGGGGCTTCGTCCCCAATGGTTGATAGGCCGAAAAAAAAAAAAAAAAAAAAAAAATGACCGTCAGACCAGGGGTGGGACTGAAAAGAGGTCAGTCCCAAGTAACACCGTCTTGACGGTCTTGCTACACCCTCTAGGGCAGGAAGAGGCCCAAGGGCAGGAAGAGGCCCAAGGCTACGGCCTTAAAAGAGAAATAGACACAGGCTACGGCCTGACAAAGTGTGTAAAGGGGAAGGTGACCCCAGGCTCCGGCCTTAACACGCTGAGGAGAGAGAGTTGCCTGTGTGCATCCCTCTCCAGTTGTACTTTGGCTACGGCCAGAATACGGTCCAGGGTAGAGAGACCCTGCTACCGTACGTGTAGCGCTACCCAATTACGGAAGCGGCGACTCGGGGCCGGCCTCTCGCCGGAGCAGACGGGTGATCCCGTTTCTCCGTTAGTCGATTCCCGTACGGGCAGACACTCAGCTACGACTGGGGCACGTACCAGGGTGGAGAATTCCCTGACGGTAGGATCTGTCCGTATTGGAGAGAGTGCGGCCCTCGTGCGCCGTGCTCCTCACTCCGGCTTGTTCCCTACTGCGGGAGGAACACCACGCTGATGGCCGCTTGCCTCGGCGAAAGGGCGACCCCGATCACCCTACTGGTGTCCCTCGCACGCCGGACAAGTTCACGGCACCAGCCAAAGTCCATACTAGGGGAAGTGGAGCCCCACCTCAGCCCAATGAACACACTCAGGGAACCACGAAGAGCGTGAGTCTCCCTCAAGCCTCTTTCCCTCCGGGGAGCCCTTCGTCGCCATCCAGGCTTCTTGGCCAAGCGGAGGCGTTAGAGTGGTGGCAAGGCCCGATTGCGGAGTTACCGCCCACACCCGGACGCTCCTTAGCACTGTTGGAGCCCTACAGGAGTCGCTGCCGCAGCCCAGCCCTGACGGCGCCTCTCCCTCTGAGCACCTGCAGACCCCGGACGCCCAGGCCTTCCACCACGATCCCCGACAACGGCGACCTAGGCTCTCTCACGCCCCGGCAGAAGAAGAAGCAGGCCCGAATCCTCCGCCTGTTTGGTCCTAGTCCCGAGGGCCCCCGATCAGGTCGAGGCCCCCAGACTACGAGGCCTCCCTGCACCCCACCAGCGCGGCCCTAGGAAGGAGCCGCCCCTCAGGTCGAGGCCCTAAACAAGGGAGCCTCCCTGACAGTAAGTACTAGTGACCCAACTACCCAAGAAACATGGGTAGAACAGTGACAGTGACAGTGACCCCTAATACAGTGACAGTGATCCAATGCACAGTGGCAGTGACTAATAAAAGTTATGTTAAACAGTGATATCGTAGTAAGTCGTGCTTAAACATTAAACAGTTCAGTTCCCCCTCTCAGAAAGGAAGCGGGGAGTTTTGTGTGGAGTTGAAGGTAGGTGTGTGAGTGAGCCGAAAGGCTAAGTGAAGTGCTCCCTGCGACTAGGTGACAGTGTCAGATGTCGCCATACGCATCCTACCTTTATTATAGTATCATCTCCCCCACAGACTCCCGATCACAGTGAATATAAGTGAAACTCCCCCGTTTATTATTATCCACCAGTGACACGACAAATGTTCTCGATTGACCATCACAGTGAAGTGATATCTCTCCCCAAGAACAGTAACCCATATCCCTGACTGCCCTGTGCCATGTGTAAAAGTAGATTGGATCCAGTTATAAGTGTATTATTGTATCTCTGTGTTATTGTGTATCAAATATTGTGTATGTAGCACTGTAAGGGATAGAATTTAAGCAATAGATGTGATTCGGTGTACTGTCTCTTTTTATGCCCTGTTCCTTTGTTAGTGCATTACATCCGGTCTAGCCAAAGGACCCCGTTCCAGTGCTCGTGTTTTTACGACGAGAAGTCGCCTTAAAAACACAGCATTACATTCATATATAAAAATAACAGTTTAGAATGAGTTAGCGAAGTGTCTGGTTTATTAAACAGAAGACACATCCAAAATTTGCGCGCTTTTAGTGCTCATGCAGCACATTCTCGCCCAATCTAGCGACTGTCGTGGCATTTAAACGCCAGAACTGGGTTTCGCCAAGACTAACGGTCCAGGTTTTTTATAGTAAGGATGACTGACGCTCAGGAACGTCTGACGACTGAACGTCGCCGTTGGACCGCCTGAACTCTGGGTTTTTATAGTATGGCCCATACTACCCCTACAAAATTTGCTCCCCCGACTCAAACTAGGCTTAAAAGGTAAGTCTTAGTTAGAATAGTTCAGGGACATAATATAATGAAAAAAGGTAACGTAGGTTACTTCCAAAGTTATATCGAAAAGTATATGGTATGATACTTATTGACAGAGTTAGGGAAATAAAAGAGGAATCAGTTGGAGAAGAATAGGGAGGTTTTAGGAAGGGAAGAGATTGTGTAGATCAGATATTCATTCTTAGGTCTTTAGTGTAAAAGTTTCTAGAGAAGGGAAAGATGTTGTATGCGGCCTTCATGGTTTTGGAGAAAGCATATGACAGGGTGGGGAGGCAAAGAATGTGGAAAGTATTAAGAATACATGGGGGAGGAGGTGGCTTAATCGGTAGAGAGGTGGCCTGCAGTCCTAACAGACTCCGGTTCAAATCCCCAATGGGGCAAGGAACAGTTAATAGATTTGAATTTCACTAAAAAAGTAGACTTTATTGATCTACCAGAAGACCCGCCGACATGTCATAAAAACACCCCCGTCAATACCAAAACACCACTCCTGTACTTAATATGGACGGTAGGTGTTAGCGCTGAAGTGGTGACATGTGGAGGTGTATGGACATGGGAGGACTACTGGGCCTTAGGACCGGGATGTGAAACCTAAGCCCAAAGTCAGATACATAAAAAAAAAAAAATCAATAGGAAGTTGTTGAATGCCGTGAAGAGTATTTATGAGGGGGCTAAGTGTTATGCTGAGTGTTTTTAGGTCAACTTCTCGTCCCAAAAACACTAGCGACTGAGCGGGGTCCTCTTTCCGGACCGGAAATAAAGCACCAACAAAGGAACAGGACATAAAAACCAGGCAGTATACCTGAACACATCTATTGCCTTAATTCTACACCATTACAATATAACAGAGTGATATTTAAGATACAGGAGACAGGAACACAGAGTTAGACTTTGACACCACAAGATACAGTTACACTTAACACACGATATGATACATGTACACCAATGTCCTGAATTATATATGTGGATACCCGTATTTCATGTAAAGGCAAAACATATACTCACTTGGAAACAAGGGGAATAAACAAGATTAAGAGTCCGTGGGGGAAATACTACTATAAAGAAGACAGGGTGCGGATCGCGACACTTGACACAATCACCTAGTCGCGGCAGCACTTCACACGGGCTTTTGATTCGCCCGCGCACCCTAGTCTCCGTTCACAGTTACTGAGAGTTCTTTCATTTGGGGCTTGTACAATTACTCTAAATTCTCTTACTGGGGGTTCAAGTAATTTTCTGTTCTGCCGGGTATGGAGTTCTTTTAGACTAATAGCAACTGTCACTGGTTTTACTCTGGTCTTACTCGGTCACTGTTCACTGTTCTTTTCCCCTGGTTTGTTTTCGGTACAAGGGGCGTCACTTGTTTACCTGTGTTTCCTGGGTGGGGTACACTCTGTCGTCGGGGCGTGAGGAGAGGGCCCTAGGGGGACTCTGCCTGCAAGGGGCAACACACTACCCACAGGGGAGTCACTGCCCGGGTCCTGGTCGTCGGTGAGGTGCAGGAAGGCCCTCCTGTCTGGGGGCCTCGACCTGAGAGGAGGCCCCTGCCTTGGGGCCTCGTTAGTGGGGTGCAGGGAGGCCCTCCTGTCTGGGGGCCTCGACCTGAGAGGTGGCCCTCAGGACTGGAGCCAAATAGCTGGAGGAGGCGGGCCTGTCATCTACGGCTCCGCAAGGTGAGGGAGCCTGGGTTACCCTCGTCTGTAGTCTGCTGGTCATGCCTGGGGGTCCTGGGGTTGCGGTCGTCTGCTGGGAGAAGCGGCGACAGGGTTGGGCTGCGGCCTTGTCTCTGTCTGGTGTCTGCAAAGAACAGAGATTTCCCAGGCGTGGGAGGTAGGTCCGGTTTCGGGCCTTGCCACCACTCTGGCGACACCTCCGGGGCAACACTCCCAGGTGGTGACGAAGGGTTCCCACAGGGGGACGAGGTAGGAAAAGGATTCACGGAGTCCGTATCCTCTCCGATGTTCAGGGAGGGAAACACAGAGGCGACTCTCCTGGGTTTTCTACAGTCGTGGCTAAGGGTCCTCTCACCCTGGTACCCACCTCTGGCTGTAGTCTTGGGCCTCCTGCCCTTGGAGTGGCTAAGGTCACAACCGCTCTGGTGCACACGTTATGCCGTAGCCTTGGGCCTCCTGCCCTTGGAGTGGCTAAGGGCACAACCGCCCTGGTGCACACGTTTGGCCGTAGCCTAGGGCCTCCTGCCCTTGGAGTGGCTAAGGGCACAACCGCCCTGGTGCACACGTTAGGCCGTAGCCTAGGGCCTCCTGCCCTTGGAGTGGCTAAGGTCACAACCGCTCTGGTGCACACGTTATGCCGTAGCCTAGGGCCTCCTGCCCTTGGAGTGGCTAAGGGCACAACCGCCATGGTGCACACGTTTGGCCATAGCCTAGGGCCTCCTGCCCTTGGAGTGGCTAAGGGCACAACCGCCCTGGTGCACACGTTAGGCCGTAGCCTAGGGCCTCCTGCCCTTGGAGTGGCTAAGGGCACAACCGCCCTGGTGCACATGTTAGGCCATAGCCTAGGGCCTCCTGCCCTTGGAGTGGCTAAGGGCACAACCGCCCTGGTGCACACGTTAGGCTGTAGCCTAGGGCCTCCTGCACTTGAGGTTGTAACAATGGCCGTCGCCAAGACGTTACTTGGGACTGAAACTTGTTCATTCCCACCCCAATTCTGGTGATGGTTGTCCCGCCCGCAAGGTCGTTGGCGTTTTCCGGTCACTTGGTGTCGGGGTAGTTGCGGGGAAAAGGGACTCAGGACAGTAGTGTTGCGGTGACCCTCTTGACCTGGGTCACTAGCCCCACCGTTGTGTCCTCCTGGGGTGGTGGTGTGGTAGCGGCCCGGTGGTGGGGTGGGGGGTGGCAAGGTGGGTGGTCCAGCGGCGGGCATTTTACCACCCTCCGTGGTGGAAAAGTCACGACCCCGTGACTGGAGGTGGTATGTTGTGGAGGTGGATGTCTGGTGGGCTGGGGTGAGGCGTTGTAGGAGGCTGGTCTAGTGGTGTGTGATGGAGTTGGGCTCCCAATAAGGGTTGAGAGTGAGCCGGATGGAGGATGGGTGGTCGGTCTGGCGGAGAAGGTGGTGTGTCTCCCAAATCCTGACAGGTGGGCGGTCGTGGGGGCGCCATAGCACCCTCTCAGTTTTCATCTCTGGTTGTGAAGTGGGAAGTTTCCACGATGCCTGATGAAGGGGGAGGGTAATGAGGGTGGTGTTTGGGGTGTGGGTGGCATGTGTTGGGGAATGGGGAGGAGATGGAGGTGTGGGGGTGTATCTAGATGGTGGGCAGGAGAGGCGTCGTGATCTGGTGGTCGTGGTGGTGAGGGTGGGCGTAGGCATTGATGGTGGTTGGGCACGTGGCGGCATGGGCTTCCCGTCATGGTTGTGGTCGGTTGTTGGTGGTGGTGTGGGGTGTCTTGTGTAGTGGGCATGGTCGGTGGGTAATGGGTGGCCAGGAATGGATGAGTGGGTGGAGTTGGTGCACGTGGGGAGTTGGTGGGTGATGTGTTGTGTGGGGCGGTGCATGGTGGGGTGCGGGTGGGGTGTGGTGGGAGTTGTGGTGGTACGGTAGTGGTGGTTGTTTCCGCGGCGGTGAAGGTGGGAGTTGGTGATGGGTGGTGTGGTGCGGTGTTGGTGGTGGGCGTAGCGGGCGGTGATTGAGAGTGGTGGGTTGGAGGAGGTGGGGTAGCCAGAGGAGATGCAGGAGGAGAGGTTGGTGAAGGATCAGAATCGGAGGAAGGTGGTGGTGGGTCAGGTAAGGGTGAAGTGGGGGAAGAGGTTTGTAGGTATGGTGAGGTTGAGGGTGGGATGGGGGAGGTGAGCGAGGAAAGAGAGGCAGGTGAGAGTGAGGGGGAGGATGGTGTGATAGGGAAGGCGAATGAGTTGGCCATGTTGGCGGGGAAGATGAGTGGCGGGGAAGTGATGGTGGTGGGTGGTGTGGGGTGGTAGGTGGGAGGGAACATAAGAACATAAGAACATAAGAAGAGAGGATAACTGCAGTAGGCCGGTTGGCCCATGCTAGGCAGCTCCTAGAAGAGTAACTGAACTACTAGAATGAGATAAGGATAGCAAAGAAGAAGGCTCTCCCCCGCCCTCCAAACCCTCCAGCCGAAGCCGGCAGGAAAAAGTCAGAAAGAACACCACGCCGTATAGAAAAACTGGCGTGGACATTTTACAGGAAAGTGTGAAAGGAGAATAGAGACTATCATAGTGTAACCTGAAAAGAAAATTTATTTTTTAATTAGTATTGGTTATAATATTTTCTTTATTCTATATCCACCCCTTATTTGTCATATGCTTATCTAGCCTATGCTTGAAACTCTCAATGGAAGAGGCAGCAACTACTTTACTAGGTAGCTTATTCCATTCGTCTACTACTCTATTACCAAACCAATTTCTACCGATTTCCTTTCTGGAAACGGAATTTTTCTAGTTTGAAACCATTATTTCTAGTTCTATCCTGTATGCTCACTTTAAGTACCTTGCTAATATCTCCCTTATTTATACCATTCATCCACTTAAAAACCTCAATTAAGTCTCCCCTTACTCTACGCCTCTCTAGCGAATGCAGACTTAGTCTTTTCAGTCTGTCTTCATATGACAGGTTCCGGACGTCATGTATCATTTTAGTCATTCTTCTCTGTACATTTTCTAACGAATTAATATCCATTCTATAGTAAGGACACCAAAATTGTACTGCGTAGTCTAAATGTGGCCTTACTAATGCTAGATAAAGTTTCAGTATTACTTTAGATGATCTATTGCTCACGCTTCTCGAAATAAATCCTAGGACCCTATTTGCTTTATTTCTCGCATTAATGCACTGTTGCCTAGGTTTAAGGTCGTTACTAATCATAACTCCTAGATCTCTCTCGCATTCCGATTTGCTAATTTCTTTGTTATCTAAGCTGTATTTAGTATCTCCAATGGTCTTGCCTACGTTAAATACTTTACATTTTTCAACGTTAAATTCCATTTGCCAAGTTTTAGACCATCTGGACAATGTATCGAGGTCTTTTTGTAAGTAATGGCAATCGTCAGTCGAGTTAATGATACGCCCTATTTTTGTATCGTCGGCAAATTTGCTGATTCTGCTATTGACTCCTAAGTCTAGATCATTTATATATATGATAAATAATAAGGGACCGAGTACTGAACCCTGTGGTACACCGCTAGTTACTAATCCCCAGTCCGACTTAGTTCCATTTATTAATACTCTCTGCTTTCGTCCTTTCAGCCAGGATTCTATCCATTTTAAGATATCGCCGTCTATACCGTGTGCTCGAACCTTTCTAACTAACCTTTCGTGTGGGACTCTATCAAAAGCTTTACTAAAGTCCAGATAAATAACATCGTAAGCTTTATCGCTATCTACTGCCTCATAGACCTCCGAGTAGAATGACAACAAATTTGTGAGGCAGGATCGTCCTTGCCTGAATCCGTGCTGACTTTCGTTTATAAGATTAAATCTTTCTAAGTGTTCTCTAATCTTATTTGCCAAAATTGACTCTAACATTTTTCCTACTATTGACGTTAGACTTATCGGACGATAATTCGACGCAGCTGATTTATCACCCTTTTTAAAGATGGGCACTACGTTTGCGGTTTTCCACGCCTCTGGAACTTCTCCTGAACTTAAAGAGTCATTAAATAACGTTAAAAGTGGCTGACATAATTCTTCTTTGGTTTCTTTTATAATTTTTGCATATATATCGTCCGGACCTGGCGATTTTTGAGGTTTTAACTTGTTAATTTCTTTCAATACGTCCTCCTTACTAATGGTTATTTTACTAAGAATATTTTCCGTATTCTCATGGTAAATATTTGCTGCTTGAGGGACCAGGCTTAGATTTTCCTTGGTGAATACTGATATGAAATAATTATTTAGGATGGAGCACATTTCTTTATCTTCACTGGTAATGTCACCTGATTCTGTTCTGAGTGGTCCTATCCTATCTCTATTTTTCGTTCGGTACATTTGATAAAAACCCTTGGGGTTTACTTTTGATTCACTTGCAACCTTAATTTCATAACTTCTCTTTGCTTTTCTTATCTCCCTCTTTACTTCTCTATTTAAAATTGTGTACCGGTTACGTAAGTGTTCCTCTCCACTTTTTATTTTTCTATATATTCCTTTCCTTTGGCCTATGAGAGATTTTAATCTGTTGTTTAACCATCTTGGTTCTGAATTGTTAGTTCTAAACGGTTTTGAAGGAATATATCTATCTTGGCCTCCGTATATTATATTTATTAACTCGTTATACTTCTCACTGGTCGAACGTCTGTTTGGTACTGGAGCTGAGTTAATTTCCGTCACCTGGACTACATTCCTATCTACCACCTCCCCCCTCACAGACACCTGACGGACGTCCCCACGTGCTTCCTGCGCCTGACCTATGACCTGGGGATCCCCACTAACCTGACATTCCCTCAAATAGCTAATCTCCCTGTGGAATACCGTTCGAAAATAAGCTCTTAAGCCATCGAAATCTCCTAGACGAAAATTAGGAACGGTGGAGGTATTTTCAGTGGAACAGACATCCCAAATAAATTTGAACTTAATTTCTTCATGATCGCTATTACCAAGTCGTCCACCAACCTCTATATCGCTAATGATATTTTCTTTATTAGCTAAAACCAAATCTAGTATATTATTACCTCTGGTGGGCTCCCTGATATACTGATAAAGGAAATTATCCTGTACTACCTCTAGAAATTCCTCTGACTCTGCATCTCCTGTCTGATTTCTCCAATCTATCCTTGGCAGATTAAGGTCCCCAACAATTATTACTAAGCTGGACTGTGATGCTTTCCTAATTTCCTCCCAGAGGTATTTACTATCAGCTCTACTTAATTTTGGAGATCTGTAAATTGCTCCTAAGACTAATTTCTCCCTATTGTTACTAATTTCAACCCAGACACTTTCTGTGTCCCTATTTACTTTAATGTCTGCTTTATTGTAACAGTTTAATGAATCCTTTACATAAATAGCTACCCCTCCCCCCTTTCTTCCCTGACGGTTTGACACAAAAATATTATAGCCTTTTATCTGATATTCTGCTAAAAATTCTCGAGTGTCTGTATTCATCCAAGTTTCACTAATAACGGCAATGTCTATTTTCTCTGTACAAATTAAAGCCCTCAGTTCATCCATTTTATTACGTAAACTCCGGCTGTTTGTGTAGTACACTTTCAGATTATTACGAGTAGTTATGCCTTTACCTTGGCATTTACTGTTATTTATTTTATTACTAACTGGGAAACTCTTTACTTTACTAATATAACAATTTTTTGTACTATCGCTTATCGCCCTTCTATCATCGCTTGTTCTATCATCTATCATCGCCTGCTCAATTTGAGGTGCCTGAGTGGATGTATCTACACTATTGGTTGAACTTTTGTTCTTAATTTTGCAAGTATCGATGCATCTATCCAAACATGGTAATAATGATTTCTGACTGTAGTTGCTGCATCTTCCTGTACACCTACTTCTCAATCTCGAAAAAATCCCTCCAACTCCCTATCTATCATTCCAGCTAAAACAGTAACTCCTTGCCTGCTAAGATGAGTCCCATCCCAACTATACAAGGCACTTCGTCCATAAAACCGGTCCCAGCTGTCTATGAAAGGTATTGCATTATCTTTGCAATACCTTTCAAGGCGGCAATTAAACCCTATTGCCCTGCTCAACCATTCCCTTCCAACCCGCCACCTTGGTAAAACACCAAGCACTACAGGGGTTCCTCCCCTCTCCCTAACCTTTTCTAACATCAACTTGTACCTTTTCCACAGTACCTCACTCTTACGGCTACTAATATCATTGCCTCCTACACTGAGGCACACAGTGGGTTTGTCACCACTTTCCTTTACGATATTTGAAATTTTATCTACCACATTAGCCACCCTGGCCCCTGGAAGACACACATGTTTAGCGAGTGGAGTATACATGGCCCTGTTCAGATATCTCACCTGGGAGTCTCCAACAACAACAACATTTTTCTTACCTTTCTTGTTCTGTTTATACTTACCTGTACTGGAAGTTCTCTCACCGTCCTTCTCCTCTACTTCCCTCTCTGCCTTCCCTTCACATTCGTCCCGTAGTGTGTCGAATGTATTAGTTGTCTTAATTTCCGTTTGCTTTTTAAGAGTGAACTTCGTTGCACCCTTGTTAACAAGTGTCCAACCTTCAGCCTTTTTCTCTTTCTCCTCCAACATCTCCTCCAACAATTCCCTCATTTGTGCCTTCTCCTGCCTGAGAATTTGTACCTCCCGCTTCAGTTCGAGAAGTTCCTCCTTTAATTCAAGGTAGTCCTTTTCAGTACCTGCAGTGGGGACACAGCTCTCTGCCGAGGAAGCCATTACGCACTAGTTCACACAAGGTAGCACACACTATCACGGGTCACCACAACACACACACTCACGGATCACTAGCACAGCACTATCGCTGATCACTACAACACACTAACACAACCACTATCGCAGATCACTAAAGCACACTAGCACAACACTACCATAGGTCTCTAGCACGTCTGAGCTGACTGGCCTCACGAGAGCGACTGAGGAGGCGGTTTTGGGAAGTAGGTTAGGGGAAGATGAGGTAAGGGTTCTAGGAGGTCTGTGAAGGGGGAGGCAGGCTTTGTGTTGGGGAGGAATAGGAAGGGGGGAGGCGGTAGTAGTGGAGAAAGTGGTGTGTGAGGTGGGAAGGTTAGGAATAGGGGTAGGAATACGGGAGGGTAAAATAGAAGAGATAGTGAGAGGAGAGGAAAAGGAAAGATGACGTTTCCCCCTGTCGTAGACTGGGGGAGATGTGAGGTGGCCCCCGTCATTACGGTGGGATGCGGGGGCAGTGGGGGGGCGCCTTCTGTGCCTTCCTCGTCTTGCTTTCCTTCTCTGAGGCTTGGGGCAATCGGCGTATGGTGGGGAGGCTTGTAGGCGCTCTTGTGTTGTTTTACTGCGCCGGGCAGCTTTTAGCTGTTCACGAATGTCGTGGATTGGGCACTCAGGGCAGCAAGGAGAAAATTCCCACGGATTTACAGGGATGAGATCCGTGGGGAATTGCTTGATGTCGCCGATGCGTTTGGGGGAGGAGTGGACGGCTAGAAGGCGCCTTATTGGGTTGATTTCTTTATCCAGGTCTCCCGTCGGTTCATGTATTATGAAGTGGTCTTTAATGAAACCGGGGAGGATCCTGAGGAGTTTGTGGAATATGAGTTGTTCCCGGGTTTTTGCGTCTGTGCCCGGGTACGCAGTGGTGACGAGCTGCCTAGCCTGGATGAAGGTGTCATCGAGGCTTCCGTCGTATGTGAGGGCGTATAGTTGCGATAAGGCTACAACTGTGCCCAGAGATGGCGTCTCTGCCTGTTGCACAATTCGTTTGAATTGATCCCATTTTAGTCTCGGGACGATTTTCGGAGTGACATTGGCGATTATTTTACCCAGGTTAGGTAATGTGACTGATATCTTTTCTCTGTCTGAGTCGAACCCTATGTCTAAGAGGGGTTTAACCATATCTAAATACACATCTATGTCACATTGGTCCGGGTTGAATTTCGGCAACTGAATGTGCGGTTTGGCTGCCATTGTGCAAGTTTCCCTTTTTCGTTCCTCCGTGCTTTTACTCGGATCCAGAACCACCGCTTGCCACCAGTGTTATGCTGAGTGTTTTTAGGTCGACTTCTCGTCCCAAAAACACTAGCGACTGAGCGGGGTCCTCTTTCCGGACCGGAAGTAAAGCACCAACAAAGGAACAGGACATAAAAACCAGGCAGTATACCTGAACACATCTATTGCCTTAATTCTACACCATTACAATATAACACAGAGTGATATTTAAGATACAGGAGACAGGAACACAGAGTTAGACTTTGACACCACAAGATACAGTTACACTTAACACACGATATGATACATGTACACCAATGTCCTGAATTATATATGTGGATACCCGTATTTCATGTAAAGGCAAAACATATACTCACTTGGAAACAAGGGGAATAAACAAGATTAAGAGTCCGTGGGGGAAATACTACTATAAAGAAGACAGAGTGCGGATCGCGACACTTGACACAATCACCTAGTCGCGGCAGCACTTCACAAGGGCTTTTGATTCGCCCGCGCACCCTAGTCTCCGTTCACAGTTACTGAGAGTTCTTTCATTTGGGGCTTGTACAATTACTCTAAATTCTCTTACTGGGGGTTCAAGTAATTTTCTGTTCTGCCGGGTATGGAGTTCTTTTAGACTAATAGCAACTGTCACTGGTTTTACTCTGGTCTTACTCGGTCACTGTTCACTGTTCTTTTCCCCTGGTTTGTTCTCGGTACAAGGGGCGTCACTTGTTTACCTGTGTTTCCTGGGTGGGGTACACTCTGTCGTCGGGGCGTGAGGAGAGGGCCCTAGGGGGACTCTGCCTGCAAGGGGCAACACACTACCCACAGGGGAGTCACTGCCCGGGTCCTGGTCGTCGGTGAGGTGCAGGAAGGCCCTCCTGTCTGGGGGCCTCGACCTGAGAGGAAGCCCCTGCCTTGGGGCCTCGTTAGTGGGGTGCAGGGAGGCCCTCCTGTCTAGGGGCCTCGACCTGAGAGGTGGCCCTCAGGACTGGGGCCAAACAGCTGGAGGAGGCGGGCCTGTCGTCTACAGCTCCGTGGGGTGAGGGAGCCTGGGTTACCTTCGTCTGTCTGCTGGTCATGCCTGGGGGTCCTGGGGTTGCGGTCGTCTGCTGGGAGAAGCGCCGACAGGGTTGGGCTGCGGCCTCGTCTCCGTCTGGTGTCTGCAAAGAACAGAGATTTCCCAGGTGTGTGAGGTAGGTCCGGTTTCGGGCCTTGCCACCACTCTGGCGACACCTCTGGGGCAACACTACCAGGTGGTGACGAAGGGTTCCTACAGGGGGACGAGGTAGGAAAAGGATTCACGGAGTCCATGTCCTCTCCGATGTACAGGGAGGGAAACACAGAGGCGACTCTCTCTCCTGGATTTTCTACAGTCGTGGCTAAGGGTCCTCTCACCCTGGTACCCACCTCTGGCTGTAGTCTTGGGCCTCCTGCCCTTGGAGTGGCTAAGGGCCCCCTTGCCCTGGCACACTCTTCTGGCCGTAGCCTTGGGCCTCCTGCCCTTGGAGTGGCTAAGGGCACAACCGCCCTGGTGCACACGTTAGGCCGTAGCCTAAGCCTCCTGCCCTTGGAGTAGCTAAAGGCACAACTGCCCTGGTGCACACGTTAGGCCATAGCCTAGGGCCTCCTGCCCTTGGAGTGGCTAAGGGCACAACCGCCCTGGTGCACATGTTAGGCCGTAGCCTAGGGCCTCCTGCCCTTGGAGTAGCTATGGGCACAACCGCCCTGGTGCACACGTTAGGCCGTAGCCTAGGGCCTCCTGCCCTTGGAGTGGCTAAGGGCACAACCGCCCTGGTGCACACGTTAGGCCGTAGCCTAGGGCCTCCTGCACTTGAGGTTGTAACAATGGCCGTCGCCAAGACGTTACTTGGGACTGAAACTTGTTCATTCCCACCCCAATTCTGGTGATGGTTGTCCCGCCCGCAAGGTCGTTGGCGTTTTCCGGTCACCTGGTGTCGGGGTAGTTGCGGGGAAAAGGGACTCAGGACAGTAGTGTTGCGGTGACCCTCTTGACCTGGGTCACTAGCCCCACCGTTGTGTCCTCCTGGGGTGTTGGTGTGGTAGCGGCCCGGTGGTGGGGTGGGGGGTGGCGAGGTGGGTGGTCCGGCGGCGGGCATTTTACTAAGGCTGCAGTGCATGTGAATAGTGAATGTCTGAATGTTGGATTGAAACAGGGATTTTTCATGTTCCCATGGTTGTTCAATCTGTATATGGACTGGGTAATAAAAGAGGTACAGTTGTCAGCACAAATTCGCTGCAGGCCTGCTCGTGTGATCTGGGTCATTTTGTCTGGCAATAGTGTATGAGAACTGGTTGCCGCTTACGTTTTCATACGCTTTAAAGACATGTTTGTAAGAATTAGTACTGCAAATTGACCAGAATGTAATATTCTTTAAATCTGATTAGAGTAAACATGTGCCAAGGATGACAGAAGAATGTTGTGGAATGATGAAACACTGCTCTCTCCCCTGTACCCCTCTCAATGATCCTCCCCGGCCTACCTCTCACCTCACCTCCCCCCCTGCTCTCCTTCTTCTCTACTTCCCTCTCTCCTTACTCTGCCTACCTTATTGATTTATAGTCACCGGGCAGACCAACGTAATTAACCATACTCTTCTCTGTTTCTTGTCTATTCCTGTAACCTTTTTGCTATTCAACACTTGAGAGTTTCTTTCCATGCCAGTCTTTTTCTATACCCTCTACTCCAAATATGATGCTGCAGTTCAAAACATTATTGGTTCTGATCCTGGTTCATGAATCAGTGAACAGTATGAGGAAAATGGGAACATTTTGCTAGGAGAGAGAAAGGATGAGAAGTAGGAGGAATGGGCACATATATTTACTTAATTTTCCCCACTGAAATTGAAATACCAGCACTGGGAAGACCAGCACAAAGGGGAGGCCACAGGGAGGCGCAGAAAGGGACCGAGCCAAACGTGCATACATCCCGTCACCAGACGCCCATCTTCTCAACAGAGCCTGCGGGAAGTACGCCACCCCGCTGCACTACTCTCTGGCCAGACCAGCACTCGCCAGGATCAGGGTGGGACTTGTTCCTTAGCAATCCCAGGTAGAACCGTGACGATGGTCACCGTCCTCGCTGGGGAGAAGACGGCCACTGTACGCTTCTCATCTACCACCCCCTGCTGGACCGTGGCGACGTCCACTGTACCTGCCGTGGAGGGAATGACCACCATCCTTCCCTCACCTGCTGCCCCCACAGGCACAAGCAGAACTGCAGAGGTGACCTCTGTGCCTGTCGGGGAGGGAACGGCCACTGTCCTTTCCTCATCCACTTCCCCTGTGACGCTCCTTAAGGGTAACGTCCCTTGCTTGCCTCACCCCTTCAGAGACTGAGTGGGACACCCCTCTTGCTCTCCTCATAGAGCTGACCCCAGCGGAGTTGCAGCTGGGAGGATCTGGAGCAGCCCTGTAGTGAGCCTGGGGATATGCTCACTGCAGCCAGTGCCCCTAAGTCGCCCCACACTGTCGGACTTCCAGAGGAAGAGACACCACAGGCAGCCCCTGACAGCCTCTTGACCCGAGTGAGGCCACAGCCCCCAGCCACCCACGGGCGTCCCCAGGACTCCAGGACGAGACCTTCCCAGCCTTACCGATGAGCAGTCCTCCTGCAGGAGCAGGTGCAGGGAAGCATGCCTGCTCGCCCTGTTCAGCCACAGTCCTGAGGGCCGACCTACCCACCAAGGCCCCACCAGGGAAAGGCCTTCTTCTACACTGCCCAGTAGCCCACCTTGGATGACCCAGCCTGACAGTGGTCCCATGCCTCCTGTGAGAGAGCACACCTGACGGGACCCCTCCCACACCTGGACGACACCTGCAGCTGCCCAGTCACTGGTAGCCCAACCCGGGTCCTCTGTGTCTCTGGTAGTGTATTTGATCTGTATGGTGTATTGTGTCCAGCGTTGTATATCTTTGTGGTAATATACATGTAAGGTTGGTTGACCTGAGTTTTATGCCCTGTTCCTCTAGTTGCATGCTCTAGACCCAGTCCTGAAGAGAACCCAGACCAGTCGCTCGTGCACAGAGAGCAAGGACTTGAGTTCTGAATAAGTAGCATAATAGAAATAATAGCCACCGACTGCCAAGATCACTCAAACAAATACCAGTAAAGCCCCTGTCACACATACGTGACTCAAGGGTCGACTGCGGCGCGACTTGTAGTTAGCTTCCATGCCTCCCTACTGGCCCTGACTCTGCTCTTCTCTTGACTGCATCATGGCTGCTTCACGACCGCATCATGACTGCCTCATGACCAGTCGTGACATCTTCAAGAATGCGAAAAGATCACGAGGCAACAGAGCTACAAGTCTTCAAATTTGAAATTTAGCAGATTTTTGTCAGCCACGACCATGGCATGACTGCATGACGCATTTGGAGAATGCACCATGACCCCCCATTGGAAGCATAGAAGGCGTGGCAGATGGCTGGGGTGACGCGTGGAGGCAGGCGGCCAAGCGTGAACTGATGTTAGGCAAGGCCCTGTCTTGGTTTATATGCCGCGTGCTTGAGGACTCACAGTTGCCATATGTGACCGGTGTTGCCACCTCGCCACCCATGCCAGGTTTCCTGCCAAGACTCCTGGCATGCTCTTTGCATGGTCTTGACTTGGGCGTAGCCCAGTCGTCATGTGGTCTTGTTGCAGTTGTCACGTGGTTGTAAGCCATGATTCCGATTCACCAAATAGACTGTCAAAATATGTGGCATGGTCGTCTTGGGGTCTTGACATGTTCTGGTCATGGTTGGCGACTCGTCATGCAGTCATGACGCAGTCGTAATGTTTGTTTTGTCGGCGACTGCATCACGACACGCTACGACCACATCATGACACATCCAATAGGAGCCCCCACAAACTCCTGAAAGTTGCCAGTGTTAGTCGGATCACTAAATAGCATGGGGTCACTTCCTGCTCAGAGTTGGTGTACCTTCCTTTAAAAAAATTCCTATCGGGATTATTACTTGTGCATAAAGAATTATACCAGTATTATTATCATCTTAGATATCTTACTGATGCTCTAAACGAGATTTATGCTGAAAAGTTCTCCATAGAGTTTACTAAAAGCCATTAAAGCTTATTGTGTGTTTTTGCATTCAGCACATTCTTATCAAGTGTTATGAATCTCAGTTGTTGAAAAAATTTATTTCATGGCAAATCCTGACATGATTTTATCCCATTATACATTTAGTAATAGTAAGAACTGTACTGCCGAAATCTTATGTGGCCGAGATCAGCCACCCAAATTTTTAAAGGCGTGGTATTCCACTTGCTTTGAGAAAACATCTCATTTCTGCTACAATCTTTTTTTCCACATATTTTAGCTGCACAGTCGACCACGGCACTATATTTCCGGATTTATCAGCTGATTTCAAAAGGCGCGAGTATCAGGTGTGGTGTATACACATCATCAGCGCCACCCTTGGCGGCAGGCACACAAACTACGCCATGCTGCCCATGAAAAATCACCTCCATTTGAGCGCAGTGAGTTAATACGATCTTCAATTGTTTAAGTACCATATTTCCTTCATTTGCTATGTAAGATACTGAAATACAGCATAGTGCCCCTTGGAATGTCCAGCCACCTCCGCCAGGAATTCAGCATAGTGTCCCCGTGAACTCCCAGACACCCCCACAAGGACCTCATGAGGAGCAGCAGCAATGCACTGAGACTCGGTGCGACAACGGCCTAAGTCAGCCCGGGCCCCACGCTCATATGACCCGGAGCCCACCCGCTGTTGCCATAGCAGGAATCCTGCACTACCTTCTGGACGAACCTCCACCAACCAGCTTAGGGGTGGAGCTGTCTGTCCAGCTCCTGCCAGCACCCCAAAGGAGTCGGCCTGTAGCTGCTCCCGCCTTTGTCAGGAGACGGTCGGTAGCCTCTCTGAAGTGTCTTCTTTCTTGAGACGGCTGGTAGCCACTCGCCCCTTGCTAAGGAAGCGGCCTGTAGCCGTCCTGAGGGTAACCAGGAAACGGACGGTAGCCGCTCCTGCCTTTGTCAGAAGGTGTCCTTCCAGAGATGGCCGGTAGCTGCTCCAAACCCCCTCCTGAAGGAGTCGGCCTGTAGCCGCTCCTGCCTTCATCAGACAGCCAGTAGCCACTCCGAAGGTGTTTCCCCTGAGTCGGCCTGTAGCCACTCCACGCCCCTCCTGCCGGAGTCAGCCTTTAGCCGCTCTCGCCTTCGTCAGACGGCCGGTTGCTGCTCTGAAGGTGTTCCCCTTGAGTCGCCCTGTAGCCGCTCTCCACCCATCCTGAAGGAGTTGGCCTGTAGCCGCTCCCGCCTTCGCCAGATGGCCGGTAGCCGCTCTGAAGGTGTTTCCCTTGAGTCGGCCTGTAACCGCTCCACACCCCTCCTGCAGGAGTCGGCCTGTAGTCGCTCCCACCTTCATCAGACGGCCGGTAGCCGTTCCGAAGGTGTTGCCCCTGAGTTGGCTGGTAGCCGCTCTACACCCCTTCTGAAGGAGTCGGCCTGTAGCGGCTCCTGCCTTCGTCAGACGGCCGGTAGCCGCTCTGAAGGTGCCCCTGGGTTTGCTGGCAGTTATTCGCTCTCTCAGGCCACGGCCAGTAGCTGGACCTTGGCACCTTGTAGTTGCGCCCCTGGGAAGCCACGGCCAGTAGCCGGGCCCCATGGCCAGAAGCGGCAGAGAGCTGCCCCGCCACCCCAGCGTGACACGAGTTCCCCGATCCCCGACGCAGAGGGCATAGAGGAGTACTGGAGAGGCCCTATCGCTTCCCCTGGCCTCTGCTCCCTACAACTGGCTCTGGAGGACACCCACCTGACGGCCCCCGATGCAGACTGGTGCCGCAGCCCCTCCCTGTTGGCACCACCCAGCTCTGGGGGCCACAGCCTTTGGGAACCCCAGGCCCTCCCTAGAGCGCCCGGGCAGGAACTTCCTACACCTCGACGGCAGAGGACCTCCACCTCTGTCAGAAGCCTGGAAGTGATTCAGGAAGTTGTTTGGCCCCAGTCCTGAGGGCCACATTCCTGTCCCCAGCTCGGAGAGTATGCGCCCCTTCGCCACCTGCAGCCCCAGACAAGAGAAGACGCCCCTGCGCGTGATCCCATGCCCCCTCAGTATGGTCTCCCCTGGCAGTGCCCCAGCCCCGGCAGAAGTAAAGCTGGGTTGTCTCTCCGCCGCACCCGCTGCCCAATAAACCATAGGACGGCGACTGCACCAATATTTGTATTGTAGTGAAACAGTGACGAGGCAGAACAGTGAGTTAATAGTAATAGACCCAAGTGTTTTTAAGCAGAATTGGGATAATAAAGATCTAACAGCGACAAGGAGGAACAAGGAATTGTTAATCACGTACCTAAGTGCTAGTAAGAAAGACCGACATAGTGTAACCATCATACAACAATAAGAGAAATACTCAAGCCGTGGAGTTTGTAATATTAACCAAAAGTCCCTTGCACCTAGAAAATAATAAAGTGAACACGCTGCCAGTAAACTCTGCTTCATACTACCATAATCATAATTAGACCCCAGTGCCTTACACCGTCCCCTAGTGAGCATCATCTCTAACCTCTCCACGCGCTTAGAAACCTTGGACTGTACTAATCCAGAATACTTTTCCTCGAGTGTTATTTCACTGTATTCTCTAATAGTATCCTGTGAGATACTAATTACATTATCTAGATATAAGTGTTTATGATCAACCAGAATATTGTGTTTCTAACATCTGCTGTTTTCCCTTGTCTGACTAATACACATGTAAGGTTATTGCCTGGAGTTTTTGTGTCCTGCCTCTCTCTTATTTGTCGTAAGCCCCGGTCTCGAAAGAGAACCCCGCTACACGTTAGGTGTTTGAGGAACGGGAAACCGAGCCGAAAACACCTAGCATTACACTGGTGGACAGCGGTGGTTCTTGACCTGGGCATACGAGAGAGGTTGTCCGGAAATACCGGGAAAACGGCAACTAAATCACACATGCAATTACCCAAGTTCAACCCCGAACAGTATGATGTACACACTTATCTGGCGATCATCAAACCTTTACTAGATATTGGTTTTGAAAATGATCAACAAAAAATCGCAGTCATGCTCCCACTTCTGGGCAAAGCGGCAGCTAATATAGCACCGAAAGTCGTTCCAGAGCTCACCTGGCAGAATTGCACAGGCCATCACCCCATTACTAGGGAAAGTGGTGGCACTATCCCAACAGGATAATTTGATGTTTGACAGGAATGTAAATGATACCCTAATTCAGGCAAGACACCTGGTCACCGCTGCCTACCCGGAGGCAGATGAGGAAACCCAGGAACAACATACTTTTAACACTGTTACTGCGGGCTTATGGCCTTTGGTTCCTTCTTCCTCGCATAAAAAAAAAAAAAAAACTCCTGAGAGTGCTTCCCAGTGTTGTAAAAGAACACTTCACGATCCATGACCCGACTGGAGACGTGGATAGAGACATCCACCTAATACGGCGCCTCCTGACCTCCCGCCCTACACCCCAGCAGATCAATGTGGTGAAAAAGTTTCCCACTAAAATTCTGGCTGCCCCAGTCAAGCCACGTCCACCCATGCCTCGCACCAGCCCCACCCCAGCGCTGAACCCACCCAGGGCACACTCCACACACCGGCGCCCCGCCCACAGGGAAAACTCCAACCTGATCTTAGTGAATCCCTGGGAATTCACGGCCTGCAGCTCCAGGTGCCCGCTGCATGATATTTGGGACCAACTGAAGAATACTACCCCAGGCCCACGCAAAGTTTCCTCTCTGGAGGACGAGGCCACAGAAGACGAACTGGCACCTGTAGAGGAGATCGATCCTGGGGAACAGGAGCTGGAGCAAGAAGAAGGAAACCCCAGACAGCTGGATTTTTAGGCCCGCCCCCGCACCATCCCATGGTGGTGGGGGCCATTACCCCCAAGTATCGCCCCCCAGTGTACCACAAGATGAAACTGAACGGGGTGAAAGCCAGACTTCTGGTCAATACGGGAGAGGCCAGATCCTGCCTTTACAGTCACTACTTCTCCTGCCACAGATTGACCTTTGGCCCACTCCGCCCCACAGCCACTCACCTTGTGGATGCGGGGGATGGCCCCCCGCCCATCCGCAGAGAGACACGGACCCTAAGAGTTGACACCCACCACCCAGTGTCAACCCAGCACCAGTTTATAGTTTTCAACTCTTCCTGCCGGAATTACGATGGGTACCTAGGACTGGACCTGTTACAGAAGCTAGGGGCCACCATAGATTGCCACTACAGACAGCTCCAGTTCCGTGCCCCACCCGACCCTCCCCGGGCCGTCTGCACCTGCACGCCATGGCCCCGGTCGGAGCCCTCTCAGCCTGCCTTTTGCCTCCAACTTTCCTCCCCCTGCATCGCATGGCGGTCCGAATCACTAACCTCGCCCCTTCACTCCTCACCCTCCCAAAAGGGCTCGTAATTGGAGAGATGGAAGAAGCCGAGCCCTGCGCCCCTTCCCTCTCCCACTCCCCCGCCCCCCTGCCACCCATTCCCGACCATCTCTCTGCCCATCAGTTAGACCCCCTACTCTGCCTTCTCCTGGATTTCCAGGATCTGTTCACGGCAGGACCAGCAGACATCGGACATACCACATACTTGTCACATGAAATTCATACGACAGGCCTGCCAATTTGACAACCATCCCGATGAAAAAACCCTAGACAGCAGGAAGAGGAGGACTGCCAGATACAAGAGATGATAGAAGCAGGAGTCATTTCCCCCTCCACCAGCCCCTGGTCCACCCCTGTCGTCCTTGTGAAAAAGAAGGACGGCACGATGCGATTCTGCGTCAACTACCGCTGCCTTAACGATCGACGTAACTATCAAAGACGCCACTCCACTCTCACGAATAGACGATTTCCTGGATTCCCTGTATGGAGCGTCCTGGTTCTCTACCTTGGACCTCCAGTCGGGGTATTGGCAAGTCCCCGTGCGACAGGAAGACTAAGGCAAAACTGCCTTCTCGACGAGTAATGGCAAACATTACGAGTTCAATGTCCTGCCATTCGGTCTCTGCAACGCCCCCACCATCTTCTCCAGGTTAATGGAATCTGTCCTCAGCAGCCTGACGTGGGAAATATGCCTTGCATACTTAGATGACGTTATCGTTTTCAGCCAAACTTGGGCTGACCACCTGCAGCGCCTCCGCCGGGTTTTTACCAGAATCCGACAGGCAGGCCTCAAACTCCAGCCCACCAAGTGCGTCCTGGCCACCCGGACCATCTCATTCCTGGAGCATGTCATCTCCCAGGCAGGAATCTCTCCCGACCCTGACAAACTCCACTCCATCGTGGACATACCACCACCACAGGACGTCCATGGCATCCGAGTCTTCCTAGGCTTGACGTCTTACTATCGCCGTTTCGTAAAAGGGTTTGCCCACATTGCCAAACCTCTCCAAGACCTGACCCGAAAGGGGGAACCGTTCCTCTGGACGGACGAACGATGAGCTGATTTGCAGCAGCTAAAAGACAAACTCATTTCTGCCCCCGTCATGGCTTTTCCCGATTATGCCCTCCCCTTCCACCTTTGCACCGACATCTCCCTCTTTGCCATAGGTGCTGTGTTGGCACAAGTTCAGGAAGGCCATGAGCACATCATCGCCTGCTCCAGCTGTACCCTGAATCAGGCGGAGAAAAACTATGCCACCACCAAGCGAGAATGCTTGGGCATAATATGGGCGCTCGAACACTTCTGGGCATACCTCTCCAGGACCCAAGTCACCATCATTACGGACCACCAATCCCTTCAGTGGTTGAGACAGTCTGACACCCACAGCGCCCAACTCATCAGATGGCACGAAACCCTGGAAGAATTCAATTACGAAATCTCCTACCGACCCAGCAAGCTCCATACCAACGCGGATGCCCTCTTCCAGCTCTCCATCCATGCGGCCCAGCCAGAAACAGACCTCCTCCAGCAGTGGCAACGCAAGGAGCAACCCCCTTGGATTCCTCTCCACTCGTTCAAAAAACTGTACCAGCAAGGTGATCACCTCCTAACCCCCTCCAGTCATATTCTCTTGGCCCCTGACACCGCTCTCGACACACTACGGCACCATCACGACCACAATGGCATTCATCTGGGTACCAAAAAGTTGCTGCAAGTGTTCAACGATGCCTATTGGGCACCCAACTCTTCTGTCCTCGCCAAAGAAATTACCCAAAGCTGCCGTGCCTGTGCACTTGGAAAAGACATCACGCGCACTGCAGGACTGTCAGGCCACATTGCCTACAAACCCTGGCAGCTGTTAGCAATCAACATGGTAGGGCCTCTGCCTCCAAAATTGGGCTACAGGTACATAATTACGTTCATGGACACGTATTCCAAGTTCGTCATAGCCTGCCCAGCAAAGGAACATCACGCTGTCGCAGTAGCCAACGCCCTCCTTCAACACGTCCTCCCTTACTTTGGCATTCCCCAAGCCATCCACTCGGATAATGCACCCGAGTTCACTGGTAAAGTCTGGGAGGAACTCGCCAAAATTATCGGGTATAATGTCTCCCACTCCTCCCCCTACTGGCCACAGGGAAATGCAGTGTGTGAGCGCAGCCATCGTACCCTCAAGAATTAGCTCTGCACACGAATAGAAGCCACTAAGGACGACGACTGGCCCGCTCACGTAAAGATTGTGCAATGGGGCATCAACTCCTTCCCCAGAGAAGACGGAGTTTCGCCATATGAGCGAATATTCGGTGAGGCACCCCTCCTACTGCCTGTTCGGCGGCACCTGCAACTGCCCACTTCCGCTCCCACGATGGACCCACTACACCACCTCAAGCACTGTTTGACACACCTCCAAAACAACTTAGACCTCAGCCCCGACACAGCATCCAGCACCTGCAAACCAGGCGACACTGTCATAATTGCCCAACTTCCCACCCCTCACAAACTCGCACCTCGCTTCACAGGGCCCCACACTATCACCTGTGTCCCCAACCCCTATCAAGTTACCGTTGACTACAATGGCGCCCCTCGCACCCTCCGAAACCGACACATACGTCCCTTCCATGCTCCTGCCCCTACCGCCACAGCCCCATGACCCATCCCTCCCTCTACCCCAGCGCCGCCCCCCCCTCCAACCTACGAATGCTACATCTCCTCCTCCCCCTTCCCCTCCCCTGCCACCTCTGCCTCCCCAGCCGCCACACCACCTCGCATCTCACCTGCACCACCAACACCCCACCGCTCCCCCGCACCACCTCTTCCTGTCGCCCTGTCCCCCACACCCAGCACCACGTGTCCCGCCCACGTCAACACACCTCCACCACCACCCTCGCCCACCACCGCCTCCTCCAACCCACCACACCTCCACACCCCCACTCCTAACTCCCCACACCCCGCCTCAACCACTCTGCACCCAACCACGCACACCTCACACTCACACCCACCCCACACACCTACTTCGCCACCCACACCGACCCTTAAAACAACAACCACCTGCTCCGGCCGCCTCTCACACCCACCCACCCAATACACTCACTCTCCCACCCCACCCGCTTCCCCACAACTTCACACTGTCATGCTACATCAGGCCCAAATCCCAGCCACCTATACTCCCCAGAGACGCTATGACGCATTTCCCCTGCACAAAACCTGACTCCTACCCTCTGTGTCCAGCATTCAACACCACACTACACCACGGGCAACAACCACGACCATGAGGGTCTGACGGGCTGCATGGGCACCTTCGCTCGGTCGAAACCGCCAAGTCTGAGGACCACACCACCTCCTCCGCTCCTCCACCACCACATCCACCCTCTTCCTCACCTGCAACGCGGAGCGGAATGAAAACACCGCCACCACTACCTGGCATGCCCTCCTCAGAAATCTCCAGCCCATTTACGCCACCCATGATACTCACGTCTACCACCTCAAGTCACGGGGACGTGACTTTTTCCCAGCGGACAGTAGTGAAATGCAGCATAGTGCCCCTTGGAATGTCCAGCCACCTCCACCAGGAATTCAGCATAGTGCCCCCGTGAACCCCCAGACACCCCCACAAGGGCCCCACGGAGGAGCAGCAGCAGCGCACTGAGACTCGGTGTGACAATGGCCTAAGTCAGCCCGGGCCGCATGCCCCTATGACCCGGTGCCCACCTACCGTCACCATAGCAGGAATCCTGCACTACCTTCTGGGTGAGCCTCCACCAACCAGCTTAGGGGTGGAGCTGTCTGTCCAGCTCCTGCCAGCACCCCAAAGGAGTCGGCCTGTAGCCACTCCCGCCTTCTTCAGGAGTGTGTCAGTAGCCTCTCCGAAGGTGTCTTCCCTCTTGGGACGGCTGGTAGCTGCCCACCCCTCGCTAAGGAATCGACCAGCATCCGACCTGAGGGCAATAAGGAGACGGTCTGTAGTTGCTCCCGCCTTCATCAGAGGGTGTCCTTCCGGAGACGGTCTGTAGTCGCTCCACACCCCCTCCTGAAGGAGTCGGCCTGTAGCTGCTCCCACCTTCGTCAGACGGCTGGTAGCCACTCCAAAGGCGTTGCCCCTGAGTCAGCTTGTTGCCGCTCCACACCCCTCCTGCAGGAGTTGACCTGTAGCCGCTCCCGCCTTCGTCAAATGGCTGGTAGCTGCTCTGAAGGTGTTCCCCTTGAGTTGGCCTGTAGCCATTCTCCACCCCTCCTGAAGGAGTCAGCCTGTAGCCGCTCCCGCCTTCATCAGGAGACGGCCTGTAGCCACTCTGAAGGTGTCTTCCTCTTTGAGACAGCCTGTAGCCGCTCGCCCCTCGCTAAGGAAGTGGCCATTAGCCATGCTGAGAGTAATAAGGAGATGGCCTGTAGCTGCTCCCGCCTTCGTCAGGAGACAACCTGTGGCCGCTCTGAAGGTGTTCTTCTGAAGACGGTCTGGAGCCACTCCAAACCCCTCCTGCAGGAGTCGGCCTGTAGCGGCTCCCACCATTGTCAGATGGCCTGTAGCCGCCCCGAAGGCATTCCCCCAGAGACAGCCTGTAGCCGCTTGCCCCTCAGTAAAGAGACGGCCTGTAGCCGTTCTGAGGGTAATGAGGAGATGGCCTGTAGCCACTCCGAAGGTTTTCCCCTTGAGACAGGTTGTAGCCGCTCCAAACCCCTCCTGAAGGAGTCGGCCTGTAGCCGCTCCCGCCTTCGTCAGATGGCCTGTAGCCACTCCAAAGGTGTACCTGGGTTTGCTGGCAGGCATTCACCCTCTCAGGCCGCGGCCAGTAGCTGGGCCTTGGTGGCTAGTAGCCACGCCCCTAGGAAGCCACGGCCAGTAGCCGGCCCCTACGACAGGAAGTGGCCGAGAGCCACCACGCAGCCTAAGCTTGACACCTGTTCCCCGACCCCCAGCACAGAGGGCGTAGAGGAGTATTGGAGAGGCCCCATAGCCTCCCCGGGCCTCCGCTCCCTACGACTGGTTCTGGAGGAGACCCACCCGACGGACCCTGACGCAGGACGGTGCCGCAGCCCCCTCCTGTCGGCGCCACCCAGCCCTGGGGACCGCAGTCCTCGGGAACCCCAGATCCTCCCCAGAACGCCCGGGCGGGAACTCCCTATGCCTCGACGGCGGAAGACCTCCCCCTCCGTCAGGAGCCTGAATGACAGATTCAGACAATTGTTCGGCCCTAGTCCTGAGGGCCACACTCCGGTCCCGAGTCCCGAGAGTTCGGGCCCCTTCGCCGCCAACAGCCACGGACGAGAGCAGACGCCTCTGCGTGTGATCCCGTGTCCCTTGAGCGCGGGGACTCCTGGTGCCCAACCCCATCAGTAGCAGAGCTGTGTGGCTCCTCAGCCGCACCCTTGCAGCCGGGAAAATTATAGTGACTGTACTGTGTAATAATAGCGATCCAATAGTGCCGAGGCGGAGTAGTGAACTTACAGTGATAGACCAAAAGTCGGACAAAGAGACAGACGCAGTGACGGGCTATACGGTAATAAGACTAACACCAGGGCCGTGGAGTAAGTAACGATAATTGACCCAAAAGTGACCCTAAGGGAGAAAATAACAAAGTGAACACGGTATCATCAAACGCTGCCTTATAGTACTATAATTACAATCAGACCCCAGTGCCTTACACCCCCCCTCCTTTTGTGAAAAATAGCCCTAGCCCCTCCACGGGCGTAAAGACCGGAGTATACCAAATTAGAACATTCCCCCTCGAACATTAATTGTGTTAATATATTTTCCCAACAGTATCCTGCGAGATACTTTTCACCCTACCTAGTTGTAAGAGTTTATAATCACCCAGAATATCGTGTCTGTAACATCTGCTGTTTCCCTTGTCTGACTGAGTAATTCACGTGTAAGGTTATTGCCTGATTTTTTGTGTCCTGCCTCATTCCTCGAAACAAGATCCCGCTACACGTTAGGTGCTTTAAGTGTGGGAAGCCGAACTTAAAACACCTAGCATTACACATACGTGTGATAAATCAATAAACACATTCTGTTTATCTATCTATCTATCCATCAGTCTGTCTATTATTTTACAATAATCCTATGGCTAAATTTGTGGTCGCTGTTTCCAATCCGGCAACACTCCGCCATGCCACTTTTGCGGAATGACCACCATGAGAGGTTCCGGGACAATTCCGCATCTGGACGATTCCCCGTCATTTATTTACTGTACATCGATATAAGTATACTAGCTTTTTAGTTATCAAAACGATGGTGGTTTATTGTTTTTTTATGATGAATGTAAGATGTGGCATCATGTGATCGATATTAACGGAAAAAAGGTAAATATGTTGAAACGCGAATCATGTAGGCGGTGTACGTAACTTTTACTTTATCATTTAACGTTAGGCTACATACGAGGCATTAGCATTTGTCTAATAACTTTAGTTGAACGGTCGATGTACATTAAAATTATACGATTAATGTACAGACGCTATGTGTATATAAATAAGTATGTTTGAGATTCTCAGCCTGCCGACGGGGAAAGCGTGCAGTTTTGACGGCGAATTGTCTTGGTGGGGAATGTCCAGGAACCAATAGAAACACTGCGGCAGCGGCACGGATCAGGGAAATTGGTGATAATAGCAGTTGCGCAGTGGAGATGAACGAGTTGGGAGGTTGGAGAAGAGTTCATCGGTTTTAACTTGCGTAATATACCGTGTACTGCATCTGTAGAGTTGTCTTAGGTGAGGAGTAAGACGAAGTAGAAATGCTTTCGCTGAAACAATTTTTTGGTGCATGTTATAAGAAATGTCATGAAAACAAGTTGTCTGTTTACCATAATCCCCACACGATGGTGAGTAGTTATCAAGTTATTAGGTTTTACGGTTATTTAATATAGGATTAAATTGGTGGTGGCGACCATCATCCATTCACTTGTAGTTGCTTACTTTCACCTTCATCACTTTTTGTGTCTACCCTCCTCTCTCTCATTCCCCCACCTTTTAAGTCACTTTTTATTACTCTCTTTTTCAGGTGGCTTTATGTGACAAGTCTAATGGTTTCCTGTTAGTGATCCTACGTGTCAGCAAATGGGTTAACGGAGGGCTAGTGCCCTTCCCGTAAAACAACGAATTCAAAAGATAAGTGGCCACCCCTTACGGGATTATGGCATCTGACTTTAGATAGCTAGAAAAGGAAGAGCCAATGGACGTATGGGTTGTTGTGGTGTGATATTGATAAGAGTTTTCTTTTATTTTTCCAGAAGTGTGATAGAAAACGACTGTAAATCATAATGAAAGGAGGGACTATAAGAAGATGGATTCTCTTCCTCTGGTTGGTCATTGCTATTCTTGGTGGAGTGAAGGTGAGCTTTAAATATTAGCCCCGATAATGTACTGTTTAGTTTAAGCAACAAGTAGATCACACTAGTTCACTTCTTGTTGCTGCAGTTTGTTTTCCATATTTTTCTTATTATTTTTATGGTGGTATATGATTACTTCATGTGAAAGGAGCAGGTGGTGAAGAGGAGGACCTATGCTCCTAAAAGGAAAATAATTATGGAAGTTGAAAAACCAAGCAGTAAGAGATGCCATCTGTAATGTGATGAGTAGAGTTGTGACTTAACAGGAAGCTGTTGTCACAGTGTTAATGAAGAATACAGAGCTCAAGAACAATCCTCTGAGAGTTACTGATTCAATGTGTGGATGGACAAAGGGCCCACCAAGACACAAGGTAACATGGTGGTGGGATGAGGGTGTAGAAGCTACAGTTAAGGAGAAAAGAAGACAATTCCAGGAATGGAAAAGGGTGGTAACAGAGGAATATTTGGGTGCCAAGCATAGGAGTAGAAAGGGGGTATACAGGGAAAACGTTAAGTTTCAGAGACTTTTACTGGATAACTAAGTAACGCATAGAGGAAGAATATGGCATTTAAGGTGACAAATCAGATGAAGATGGAAAACAGATATCATAGGTGAGCAGTGTGTGAAGTTTGATGAAGGAAAGGTAGTCGTAGACAGTAAAGATATTAAAGCACCTGGAGAGATCATTGTAACTGGTTGCTGAATGAGGAGTTTGACAGGAACAGGGAAGGTTTGGAGTCAGCAGATCCAGTGTTTGGCCCTTGGCCTTTGATTGATGCTGCTAGTGTGAGCAAGGCAATAGCTAGGATTCAATTCCCACCGTCACTAACTCAAGAGTTGCCATTGATCGCCAGCTAGTTCAATATGGAAGTCGGGCTACTCATGCAGAGACCACAGAAATCGCATATCTTTAAAAATCTCCCCCGTGATATTTAATGATATACCGTACGTAAGTTCTTCATGATATTATTCTTTAGTAGTTATACTAATTTCCTAGATATGCTTTAATGCGGTAAATGCAGGAAAAAGTTACTATAGCCGCTGTGAAAGCACACCGGGTGTGACAGCATTCATCACATATTTACAAGTTTCTAGCAGCACATTTTGTGTGAAATCCATATAATTTAGCTTTCTGAAACAACAATGCTTCATCTCCAAAATGCTGAAGAATGTCTACAAGGTTTTTCATATGAAAATTGTACAACGTTTAAAGCCGAAATCATGCAGAGACGACACCGCCGGCCGAGATCTGACGATGCCGAGGGCTCCAAAATACCGTACAAAAACTCAGAACAACACGCCAGTGGTGTATCCTGAACAGGGTATTCCTCTAGACTTCAGGAAATACTTCAGTCTAGGCACTGTCCGTTTTTCTCTGCAATGTTTTTCCATGATCTTTGTACAGTAGGTCCAACGGGGCAGCAGACACACGTGAGTTTGTTATTGTTTATAATTGTAACGTACGATCTTCAGCCGTGTCATGCTAATATTTCTTAATGAATAATTGTTACATGTTTCACATAACACTATTTTGTTTTGATTGACACATACATGAAATGGATGTAAAATAAAACTTATCGATATTTAAGGAGGAAAAGAAGAATAACCATCCCCAAACTGAGATGGTAGACTCAGCCCACCATTTCTTTATTTTCCTTGACTATAGTACAGCCTCTCTTCCTTGTAGCAGTGACTAAAATAATGTTGTTATAATTTCTCCCATCCTTTTAGTGACACACGGCACATAAAATGAACGGAGTTTAGTAGACTGACTTTGATATCGAAAATTAAATAATCTGGTGAAGAATGACAGTTTTTCCTTGGTTAGTGACATCGGGAATTGGGGAAGGCAGCAGGTGTGTCTGGGTTGACTACTGAAATGCAGGAGGCCTCAGGGTATGTAGGAGTGGGTTTAGTTTTGGAATTGATAAATACAGTTATAATGAGTGCATTGTCAAAGATGACTTGCTGAAGAGAGTGATTGTAAGTGTGTACAAGGGTAAGGTGATGCCCTGGAAAGAGGAAGTTATAGAGGCGTAAAACTTGTGACCCTGATAATGAAGGTAATGGAGAAAGCCCTAGATGGTGTGGTTGGGGAAACAGTAAATATTGATGAGATGCAGTTTGAGCTTATGCTGGACAAAGGGACTACTGTTAATATATTCATTATGCAACAGCATCAGGGAAAATATATAGTAAAGAAAATGGGAACTGTTTTTGTTGATTTAACGAAGGCTTTTGACAGTCCCCAGGGAGGTGATGAAGTGGACAATGAGAAAGCTTGGGATAAAGAATTGACTGGCTAGAGTGATTACCATATGGCTATATATGCATGATGAGATTTCTTTGAGTGTTGACGTGCATCAGGGGTTACTCCTAAGAAATGGACTTTGTGTTGATTGCAGCGAATGAAAAAGAGGCAGAGGAGAAATTTAGGAAGTGAAGAGATGGAATGGGGTCCAAGGGCTTGGGAGTAAATGCAGATAAAACAGAAGTGATGATCTCTTGGTCTGGTGGCGTTATATTCTTTCAAAGAAGAAGGAGAGTGGCTATGTGCAGGTTGCCACAAAGATGTGTGAAGTATTTGTGATTAGTGGGTGCATAAGAAATGTTGTAGTATTAAAGGTAGACTGCGAGACAGTGCTGATTTCGTGAGTGCAATGTGTCGGGGAGAGCATGTACGGTAGAGATTGTCAGACATGAAAGGATTGATCTTGCTGGTGAATCTCTTGAATGTGTGATGAGGTAGACTGTGAGATGATGCTAATTTCATGTGTGCAGTGTGTTGGAGAGAGCATGTAGAGATTTTCAGGCCTGAAAGGACTGATCTGATTGGTAAGTCTTTTGAGTGTGTGAAAGCATTTTGTTACTTGGGGGATATGTTATTTGCTGGAGGTGAGGCAGGAGCTAGCATTGTTGCTAGGTTAAGGAGTGGTTGGAGGAAGTTGAGGGAGCAAGATTTTCACTAGAAATCTGTGCAGCATGTGGGGTGAAGAGAAGACGAAAGAGGGTGCAAGGAACAGCATGGTGGAATGAAGAGGTGAGGCAAGCTGTGGCACAGAAGAAGAAAAAGCATATCGTAACCCTCATAAAGAAACTGCCCTAGTCATTTTTTCTATTTTTTGGGAAATCGAAAGAAAAGTGTCTCATTTTCTTAATTTTCAATGACTTAGGCAGAAACTTGAGGTGCATTTTGGACCACTCACACCCTAGACCTTGTAAAGGCAGCTGTACCAATAGGTACGCCACATGATGAAAAACTGAATTAGGCAAAAATCCAGAAAGCAACAAAAAATGACTTAGGCAGTTTCTTTATGAGGGTGACGATATACCATTGTAAATGGATGGTAAGCACAGGCATGGAGGAAGTTGAGAGATGGAAGAGAGAATTACATGAAGAGAAGAAGAAGAGAGAGGTGAAAAGATTTGTAAGAGAGTAAGAAGAGAGTGGGTGGTGAATTTGGAAGGAATTTAAGTGTAAAGTGGAGGGAATGTGAGAAAATGTTCTGGAAGGAGGTAAAGAGAGTTAGACAGGGCGATCGGGTGATAAAGAAGTATCGTAAGTTAGGGAATTAAAGATAAAAACGTTAGATTGATAGTGGAGAAAGGAGAAAAAGTGAGCAGATGGAGGGAACACTGTAGGGAACTGTTAAACATAGAGAATAAAAATAATGCGATTGTAAGTGGCCGGGGGATGGCTGGGAGAAGGATGGAGGGAGATATCAGTAGGATGGAATAGTGAAAGCAATAAAGAAAGTCAGAATGGGGAAAGCCCTGGGAACTGATGGAGTGTGTGATGAAATGCTGAAGCATGTGGGAGAGATATTAGTAGAATGGATGTGGAGGATGTGCAGGGCTCTTGTTTGGCAAGCCACAGCTTGCAAATGCGAGTATTTTTTCCCTTCGGCGAACAAATTTTACATGCAAGTCGTCTTTTGGCGAGGAGAAAGTACATCCGCTTCAAAACCCAGTAAACTACAAAATAAGTACATCTCACTTAAATAAACAAGAAGCATGTTATGATCCATTATTAAGTCTTTCCCTGTTACCATTGTGAATGTTTTAAAGCTCATTATATGATTCTAATCATTACAATGTGTAAATATATTTATTGCTCGTAAAATATTTTGCCTCGTAGTCAGTTTGGCTATTAAAAAGTTATTTGGCTCGTAAATCTGAAACCTTAGGAGTGAAATGGCTCCCAACCATTGGCAGTTAACAAGAGCCCTGATGTGCAGATTGGCCTGGGAGGAAGATAGAGTCTCGGAGGATTGGAAGTATGGTGCAGCCATATCCTTTTGTCTGGCGCATCGATAACTGGAGCTTTGCTAGACTGAACACAAGAAATAGGGGAGCAATCTCACAATCCAAACAGTTTGAATGTCCGTCGCCTCACTGCTCCGACACCCCGCCTTTCCAAAGGTTTGAAACGAGGCTCTCCCGGTCCTCCCTTCCTCCTTCCATCCCCTCTCTTTGCCCCCCCCTGTCTGTCCTCTATCCCCAACCACACAGCACTGCCAGGCATCTCTCCCTCCCTGTCCCCCTGCCCTCCCCCACCCCTGGTTGTCTCCCTCTCCATCCCCCCTCCCTCTCCCACCCCCACCTGTCTCCCATGTGTGTGTGTGTGTGTGTGTGTGTGTGTGTGTGTGTGTGTACCTGGTTCTGATACATAGGAAATCAGCAGTGCTTGTGAGGTCCCGTCTCTGTTTTTCGATAAGTCAAATTTTGCTTTGAACTTGTTTTAGTTTTTTGACTGGATGATCTCTTTGTCCAGGCTATTCCACAGGTCTGTGCATCTGTATGGAAAACTGTATTTCTTGATATCCTTCAAGCAGCTAGGCTTTTTCAGTTTCTGTGTCCTTATGTTGCTCTCCCATCCCATACAAACAGATCTATGTCAATTTTTTATACTCCCATCATGGCCCTGAACACTGCAATCATGTCACCCATCTCTCTCCTTTCTTCTGAGGAAGGCTGATCTAGTTTTTCCAGCCTTTCCCTATGTGTCGGATCTGCCAGGCTAGGGACCATCTTCGATGCTGTTCTTCGTATTCTCTCAATCTTGTTTATATCTTTCTTTTTATGTGGAGACTACACTGCTGTCGCATAATCCAACCTGGGGCAGATCATGGTCACTATCAATTTTTTCATCATCTCATCCATGTAATGAAATGCTGCTCTTATGTTAGTTAAGAGAGTATATGTCTCTCTAACTATCTTGTTAATGTGTTTTTCATGTGACAAATTATCCTATACCAGCACTTCCAAATCCTTCTCTTCTCTCACTTTTGTGATTAGTTTATTACACATCAGGTAATTCAGTGATGATCTCTTGGTACTTTTACCCATTTCCAATATTTTACATTTTTGTGCTCTGAATTTCATTTCCCACATCTGGCTCCAGTCTTGAATCCTATCCAGGTCCTCCTGCAGCATTTTATAGCCTTCTTCAACTTCTACTCTCCTCGTGATCTTTGCATCGTCAGCAAACAGATTTGCACAACAGTTCTTTCCATCTACCGTATCGTTTACGTAAATCAGGAATATTTCAGGTGCTGACACCAAGCCGTGTAAGACTCCACGTGTTACTTTCCTCCATCCAAACGTACTGTCTTTTATTACTGTCCTCATTTGTCTGTCTCGTAAGAAGTCTCTCATCTTCTCTAAGAGGTTCCCCATCAGTCCTCCTATGTGTTCCAGTTTCCACATTAGTTGCTTATGGGATACCTTAAAGCCTTTCTCCAAATCTAAATGCACACAATCCACCCAACTATCTCTTTTCTGTAGCATGTCTGTCGCCCATGAGTAGAAGCTCAATAAGTTGGGAACACATGACCTTCCATTCCTGAATCCAGACTGACTTTTTTCCAAAATGTCCATCTCCTCCAGATATTTTATCCTTCTGGCTTTCAGGATTTTCTTGCACAATTTTGCAGCCATACTGGTCAGGGACACTGGTTTATAATTCAGTGGTTTTTCCTTGTTCCCTCCCTTATAAAGTGGAACCACACTGGCTCTCTTCCATTCCGAGGCATTTTCCCTTCTTTCAGGGAACACACAAAGAAACCATGAATCTTATCCACCAGTTGCCCTCTGCGTTCCTTAATTATCCAGTTAGAGATTCTGTCTGGGCCTGGGGCCTTCCTCACATCTTGAATTTCCAGTAATTTGTAAAATTCTTGCACTTCAACTTTTACATCTTTTAACACTATATTTCTAGTCACTCCCTCCTCCTCCACAAAATCACTTCCTCTAGTGAAGACTGATTGGAAGCATTTGTTCATTATTTCAGCTTGTGTTACTGCATCTTTATAGACATTTCCTTCTACTTTCAGCTTATCGATTCCTTACTTTTTGTTTCAGTTTGCTATTAACAAACCTGTAAGACAATTTAGGTTCTTCCTTACATTTGTCAACTGTATCTTTTTCAAGGTTTCTTTCTTCCCCTCCATGTATTCTTGTACAGTATATTCATTTCAGCATGGTGGACTGAAGAGGTGAAACAGGCTGTGGCACAAAAGAAGAAAGCATACAATGAATGGATGAGAAATAGGGGTGTGGAAGAGATTGAGAGGTGGAAGAGAGAGTTAACTGTAGAAAGAAAGAGAGAGGTGAAAAGATTAGTAAGAGAGAGTAAGAAGAGAGTGGATGAGGAATTTGGAAGGAATTTGAGTGTAAAGTGTAGAGACTGTAAGAAAATGTTCTGGAGAGAGGTGAAAAGAGTAAGACAGGGTGGAAGTGAAGTTAGCAGAGGAGTGAAAGATAAAAATGGTAGATTACTAGTGGAGAAGGGAGAAAAAGTGAGCAGATGGAGAGAACACTTTAAGGAATTGTTGAACGTAGAGGATGGAAGTAATGCGAGTATAAGTGGCTGGGGAATGGCTGGGAGAAGGAGGGAGGTGAGAAGACAGGAAGAAATCAGTAGGATAGAAGTTGTGGAAGCAATGAAGAAAGTTAAATCAGGGAAAGCCCCAGGAATTGATGGAGTGTGTGGTGAAATGCTGAAGCATGGGGGAGAGATAGTAGTAGAATGGATGTGGAAGATGTGCAGATTGGCCTGGGAGGAAGGTAGAGTCCCGGAGGATTGGAAGTCAGGTATAATTATTCCCTTGTACAAAGGAAAAGGGGAAAAAGAAGTGTGTGGTAATCATAGGGGCATTTGTCTTCTTAGTATAATAGGAAAAGTGTATGATAGGATACTTATTGACAGAGTTAGAGAAAGAACAGAGAAATTAGTTGGAGAAGAACAGGGAGGCTTTAGGAAGGGAAGAGGTTGTGTAGATCAGATATTCATTCTCAGATCTTAAGTGGAAAAGTTTCTAGAGAAGGGAAAGAAGTTGTATGCAGCTTTCATGGATTTGGAGAAAGCATATGACAGGGTAGATAGACTAGGATTGTGGAAAGTGTTAAGAATATATGGAGTACATGGGAAGTTGTTGAATGCTGTGAAGAGTATGTACGATGGTGTGAAGGCTGCAGTGCGTGTGGATGGTGAACTAAGTGAATTTTTCTCTTTGCAAGTTGGGTTGAAACAGGAATGTGTCATGTCTCCATGGTTGTTCAATCTGTACATGGATGGGGTAATAAAAGAGGTACAAGGTAGGGTAGTGGATGTTGGAGTGTCCCTGGTGAGAGAGGATAGTGTTTGGAAACTCCCTGTACTGTTGTTTGCAGATGATACTGTGTTGTTGAGTGAAGACGAAGGGGAGCTGCAAGGCTTGGTGGATGAGTTTGAGAGAGTGTGTAAGAAACGGAATCTAAAGGTGAATGTAGGGAAGAGTAAAGTGATGGTCTTTGAGAGAGGTGAAGTCAGTGAATGTACAGCGAGGTTGGATGGTGAGGAATTGGAAAATGTGAGTACGTTTAAGTACTTGGGTAGTGTGATGAGTAAGGATGGAGGTTTGGATGGTGAAGTGCTTGAAAGGGTACAGCAGGGAAGAAAGGTTGCTGGTTCTTTGAAAGCAGTGATAAGAAACAGGGAAGTGAGCATGGAAGTGAAAAAGTTACTACATGACAGTATTGTGATACCAACTCTAACGTATTTAAGTGAAGCTTGGACGTTGTTGGAAGGACACAAGTCAAGAGTGAGAGCAGTGGAAATGAGTTATTTAAGAGGAGCCTGTGGAGTCACATGGAGAGACAGCCTGACGAATGAGGATATAAAGGAGCGTTGTGGTGTGGATGTGATAGGAAGCGTTATGAGGAACACACTGAGGTGGTTTGGCCATGTGGAGAGGATGGAGGGTGAAAGACTGACGAAGAGAGTGTATGTGAGTGAGGTGGAGGGGGAAAGAGGGAGGGGGAGGCCGAGGACGAGATGGAGGGATGGGGTGGAGAGGTATATGAGAGAGGGGGGTGTGAGTTGGGAGCAGGGGAGTGAAATGGCGGGGGACAGGGCGACTTGGAGGCTATTTGTTTGTGGCCACCCCAAACGGGATTGAGGCGTCTGGCAATAGATAGATAGATAGACCTCTCTTTCTCCATTTGTTCCATTCTTTATTGCTTTTTTTTTCTAACATACACCTTTTGTTGAACAAGTCATTTGTCCAGTTCACTTTTTCACTAACTTTTGGCACATTCTTTTCCACACCCGTATTATAGAAGTCTAGAAAGATATCCCACATCTTCTGTATCTCTCTTGTTTCCCTGAATTCTCGCTTATCCGCTTTTTAAAAAAATTTTCTCAGTCCTGTAAAGTTTGTTTTCCCAAAGTTGTATCCTTCACGCCTGTATAGCTCATCTCTTGTCCCCCCATTTCTATCTGTCGTTTGGAATTCTGTCTTTACATGATCACTTTTTCCTGTAGGATACAGATCTTTCAGAGATTCAGTTACATTAGGTTTTTTGGTTAGAATTAACTCTAGTCTTGGTTGTGTGTCATAACCTCTAACCTTGTCTCTTCTTTGACCCATTGAATCATTGCATTGTTTATTGCTATATTTAACAGTATACTGCCCCAAGAATCTTTACTGAGTCCCACTCCTCCGAGTTTACCTCTTTACAATTAAAGTCACCCATGAGGATTATGTTGTTGCTTTTCTCAGTCACTTTCTGTACTGTACGTATCTAACCATGTCCGACAACATCTGATATTCCTCCTCCTCATTCCATGTCCTTATCTTTGGGGGGACATATGCTACTGTGATGTCTTTCTTGCCTTTCCCTCTGGTTTTTATTACCATGTTTATCTCTTCAGCACTATTTTCTCCCTGTTCCACACTATCCACATTTGGGCTGTTTTTCATTGCTGTCATCACTCCTCCCATTTTTTCTTTTCTATCTCTTCTCCATAGTTTGTATTTCCCTTCTCGCATTTGGATTGTTTAACAGTATACTGCCCCATGAATCTTTACTGAGTCCCACTTCTCCCAATTTACCTCCTTACAATTAAAGTCACCCATCAGTATTATGTTGTTGCTTTTCTCAGTCACATTCTGTAGGTATCTAACCATGTCCGACAACATCTGATATTCCTCCTCGTTCCATGTCCATATCTTTGGGGGGACATATGCTACTGCGATGTCTCTCTTGCCTTTCCCTCTGGTTTTTATTACCATGTTTATCACTTCAACACTATTTTGTCCCTGTTCCACACTGTCCACATTTAGGCTGTTTTTTGCTGCTGTCATCACTTCTCCTCCCGTTTTTTCTTTTCAATCTCTTCTCCATAGTTTGTATATCCCATCTCCCATTTGGATTTCAGTATTCTTTCCTAGCTTGGTCTCTACAAAGCACATAATGTCTGGCTCAGTTACCCTCAAGAAATCGTCTGTTTCTAGACTTGCTGAGATTAGACCATCTGCATTAGCATTTGCCACTTTCAGTCTTTTTTTTTTTTTTTTTTTTTTACCACTTCCTCAATTTCTGATCCATAACTCTCCAATAGAACTCTTGTCTTCTCTTCCTCCGTTCTCTGGTCGTTTTTTTCCTTCACTTCCTTAACTATCTATCTATCTATCTATAGCCCAACGCCCTAATCCCACAAAGGGTGGCCGCACACAAAACACCTCCAAGTTGCCCTGTCACCCACCATTTGACTACCCTTCACCCAACTCACTCCCCCCTCCCTCATACACCTCTCAACTCCATCCCTTCAGCTCATCCTTGGTCTACCCCTCCCTCTCCCTCCCTCCACCTCACCTGCATACACCCTCTTAGTCAGTCTTTCATTCTCCATTCTCTCCATATGTCCAAACCAGCTCAGTGTATTTCTCCTAATCTTCTCAGCCACATCCACATCCACATCCACCCCACAACGTTCCATCACTTCTTCATTCGTCAACCTGTCCCTCCATGTCACTCCACATGCTCCTCTCTAGTGACTCATTTCCACTGCTCTCACTCTTGACTTGTTCCCCTCTTGCAAGGTCCATGCCTTGCTTCCATGCATCAGGGTAGGGATCACAATACTATCATGCAGTGACATCTTAACTTCCATACTCACCTCCCTATTTCTCATCACTGCTTTCAGTGAACCAACAACTTTCCTTCCCTGCTGTACCCTTTCACGCACTTCATCCCCCAAAGTTCCATCCTTACTCATCACACTACCCAAGTTCTAGAATGCACTCACATTCTACATATCCTCACCATCCAACCTCACTGTACATTCTGTGACTTCATTCCTTTCAAACACAGTAACTTTACTCTTGTTTACATTAACTTTCAGATTCCTCTTCCTACACACTGTCCCTAATTCATTCACCAAACCTTGCAACTCCCATTCATCTCCACACAATAATACTGTATCATCAGCAAACAGCAACACTGGAATCTTCCAAATCTCACCCTCATTCATTAGAGCCACCCCCACATCCACTGCCCTACATTGCACCTCCTTTACAACCCCATCCATGAATATATTAAACAGCCATGGAGACATCACACATCCCTGTTTCAGTCCCATATTGAGATCAAAGAACTCACTCAGCTCACCATCCACTCACACCATAGCCCTAGCTCCTTCGTACATACTCTTCACAGCACTCAACAATTTCCTCTCCACTCCAAATATTTTTAATACCTTCCACATACCTTGCCTATCTATTCTGTCATAAACTTTCTCCAAGTCCATGAAGGCAGCATACACTTTCTTTCCCTTCTCTAGATACTTCTCCACTAAACATCTTAGAACAAATATCTGATCTACACACCCTTTTCCCTTCCTAAATCCACATTGTTCTTCTCCAACTAACTCCTCTGTCATATGCCTAACCCTATCAATGAGTATTCTACCATATATTTTTCCAGTCACACTAAGAAGGCAAATACCCCTATGGTTACCACATAATTCTCTCCCCCCTTTTCCTTTGTATAAAGGAACAATTATACCTGATTTCCAGTCCTCCAGAACCCTTCCCTCTTCCCAAGCCAATCTACACAACTTCCATATCCACTGCACACCCCCATACTTCAGCATTTCACCACACACTCCATCAATTCCTGGGGCCTTTCCCATCTTGATCTTCTTCATTGCTTCCACTACTTCCTCCCTACTGATCTCTTCCTCCCTCCTCTCATCTCTTCTTCTCCCAGCCATTCCCCAACCACTTATACTCACACTGCTATCACTCTTTACATTCAGGAAATCCTCAGAGTGCTCCTTCCATCTCCTCAATTTCTCTCTCTTCTCCACCAACAATCTATTATTCCTATCTTTCACTCCCCTACTATTTCCCCTTTCACGCTGCCTTACTTTCTTTACCTCCTTCCAAAACAATTTCTTACTCTCCCTCCATTTCACACTCAGAGTTCTCCCAAATTCTTCATCCACTGTCTTCTTATTCTCCTTCACCTTAACAAGTTCCTTTATTTTAGCACTCTCTTCCTCATTTGCATCTCTTCTTATCCAGGAATTTTTGAACCCCTCCTTATCTGCTAGTTTCCAAGTCTTGTTGATTTTTTCATTTACTGTGACCTGAAGTTGAAATTTTACTTTTAAGTAGCCTTGCTGCTCCCTTCACATATTTTCCCAGCCTAAACACTTCTTTGATCTCCTCTTGGGCTTCGTCCTTCCATAACTATTGATGCTATTTCCTTCATCCATCTCACTTCTTCCTTTATTCTTTCAGATCTCACCGACATTGGTTTTCTTTCAAGCCTGAGATAATCATGCATTTTTTCTTGTCTGCTGCATCTCTTGTCAAGTGATTCTTTACTTTTTAGTACCTTCACCACTTCCTTCTCCACCTTCTCCTGGCTTTCCTTTCTCTGTTGTTTTAAAATCTCCCTAAAACTTATTTTATCTTCCGTATGAGTTTTCTTACCCCCCTTGTGGTGTTCTTGGATTTCCATATGTTCCTCGTGCATCGTTTCAATTTCATGCTCATCACATTTACATTTCATCTTGTCCCTTTCCCCCTCCAGCCTCTTATTTTCCTATTTAAGCTGTTTTATTTCGCTTGTGTCTGGTTCATTACTCGCGTTTAACCCCTTAACCGTGGGGCGTCACTTTCGTGACGCTCGGCCACAATGGATCATACCGCGGGGCGTCACTTTTGTGATTCTGTGTTATTTTGAATTCACCCGGGCTCTCAAGTGGTGGCTTGTATCATCTATCAGTACTGCCAATGTCCAACACTAGTCAGCACTCCAAATCTCATCTGTACTCCCATCCATTGTTGACATTTTAGCGATTTTCCCCCCTTTTTGACTCCCCTCCCTACCTGCCCTCCATTACCCTGTCCTCTCACCTCCCACGCCGCGCTGCGCTAAGCAAATTTCCCCCAGATTTTTCCACAGATTTCATCCATTGAAATAAGCCCTATGCCCTATACTTATACAAAATAATATATACCCCCCAAAAATAAGGTAAGTGATAGTGTTATACACCAGGAATTGGCTAATTATCACCTGACAACACCTCACGTGCATTCATTCGCTACATTACCATGGTAATTTCCCCTTTGAATTATGCCTTGTAATCGATGTCTGTAATAAAGATATATATCAGAAAGGAAGGGAGAAGCCTAAGTGACATTTACATTCACCTGGAACTACCTATTTCTTTACGTATTGCCAAGATTTTCTACCAATAAAATATTAGCATGTAAGTTAGCAGCAGTCAGCCTCATTGTCATTGTCAACCCTTGCCTTCTCAGATAATCCGCAGCATTTAGTTCCTTGTCCTCCGCTGTGGTCAAACCATGTCGCACTCGCGCCCCGCCATTTCTGCTGCTTCTGCGCCCATTGCAAAGGGCCCCGTGACCTCTTCCCCCATAAAAAGTCGTGAGGGAAGCAGGAAAGGACTTAGTGACTCTGCAGTGGCACGTGAACTGGCAGAATTGTCCATGGTGATGATGGATAGTGATTTTGACGATTCGGGTGAATCGTGTGATGAGCCGGGGAAGGTAATCGTGCCAGAAAGTGCTAGTACGAGTGCTTCAGTGTCGGAAGTTATCCCTAGCTCCAAGGGAAAGGAGCCGTTAGTGCAGCAAGGGAAGGAATTTGGGAAGGGAGTGAAAAGGCGGCGTGTTAGCCCCAGAACAATGCCCCCGCGTGACCCAGCCCACCATGAGTCCCGAGTTGATTCACCTCCCCATTCCCCAAGCCCCTCTTCACTCATTTCTTCCTCTTCGTCTGCTGAGTTATCTCCGGAGTCTTCGTCGTCGGAGTCACCACCAGCATCAACAGTGAAGGCAGGCCGTAGAGGAAGAGGTAAATCCCGGACTGGTAAAAGTAGAGTTGGTAGTAGAGTAAGGGCTGCTAGTGCTGTACGGCAACCCAGGGTCAGTGCGAGTGACTTTGAACGGGGTAAATCTTCCTCACAGACTCCCACCACCACCACCCACCTTACACCGCCACGACAGGGAATCCTGGATGCCTTTGCGTGGGCGGAAGGGTCCAATTTTGTGCCTGAACATTTAGTTTTTGATGAGAGCTCCTCAGGAGTTCAGCCTGCCTTCACTATTGACGATAATGCTGAGTGAGTGGACTACCTTTTGGCCTTCCTAGATGACGAAGTCATGCAGCACATATGTGATGAGACCAACAGGTATGAATCACAACGTGCTGCAAGTGGTACAGGTGCAGCCAAGATGCAACAGTGGTCCATGCTGGGAGTGCAGGAGCTGTATGTGTTCTTTGCCCTCATGCTTCTCATGCCACACTCAAAGAAGCATGAGTTGGAAGAATGCTGGTCCATGGACCCCTTACTACCCTCACCCACCTTCAATAAGTACATGGCCAGAGATCGCTTCCGGAACATCATGGGAAACCTGCACTTTGCCGACAACGATGTACCTTCCCAAACCGACCCACTCTGGAAGATCCGGGAGATTCTGAGCAGAATGAAGGATAAGTTTATGTCATTCTTCTACCCCTTTCAGAAGGTTGTCATTGACGAATCCTTGGTTTTGTTCAGAGGACGTCTTCGGTTTGTTCAGTACATTCCAAGAAAATGCCATCGCTTTGGAATTAAGTTCTTTGTACTGTGCGACTGTAAGACGGGGTACATCCTTGACTTCGTCATTTATTCAGCCAGCACTGTCGATCTGGATAAAACACACCCCCTTGGCTTCTCAGGCTGTGTAGTGAAAGTGCTCCTTGAAAAGTATTTTGGTGGGAATCATGTGCTGTATACAGACAACTATTATACAGCACTGAAACTTGCCAAATACCTTTCTGAGGACGGCATTGGCTCCTGCGGCACTGTCAAAAGTAATCGTGCCCACTTCCCTAAATTCACAGAGGCAGGAACCTCGCAGCGAGGAGACGTGCTCCTACGCAAGTCTGAGAAGATGCTGGCAATACGGTGGCATGACAAGAGGGTCGTGCACATGCTCACCACTGTACATAAGGGGGAGATGAGAGACAGTGGGAAGGTCGACCGTAGGACAGGCGAACCTGTGATGAAACCTGATGCTGTGTTGGACTACAATATCAACATGCGGCTGATGGACAAGTCCGATATGATGATTGGTGAGATCGACTGCCTCAGGAAGAATACTAGGTGGTACAGGAAAGTTTTTCTGCATCTCATAGATATGACGATGCTGAACGCCTTCATCCTGTACAAGATGAAGGTCAAGCCACCCAAGTCCTTCTCCCTGAGGTTGTTCGCCAGGACTTGTGTCCAGCAGCTGCTGGAAAGATATGGTAGGGTGACAGCAGCAACTCCAAGGCGTCATCCAGTAACACTTCCCGACCGACTTGAGCAGAGGGCGTATATGGATCGGCACAGACTGGAGCTATTGCCTGCCACAGGGAAAAGGAAGGCTGCGATCCGCAGGCGTCAGGTGTGTACCCATACCACCCGCCACACACCTGAGCACAAACGCACCTCTTGGCAGTGCGCTGAGTGCCAGGTTCCCCTCTGTGTTACCTGCTTCTTTGATTACCACAGCCAGAAGCAGTTCTAACAGTGCAAGTGGGAAAGGAGAGTAATGTGGAAATAATGTGTAATGTGTAAATAATGTGTAAATAGCAAGTGAAAGCAATGGATGTTCAGTACATATGATTGAACAGTGTATTATAGTTTTATCTTACTGAAAGTGACAGTGAATAACATAGTGTAAGTAAAATAGAAGGGTAAATATTGAAAATACAATAGAAAATGTAAATAGTAATGTAAGTACTGTAAATAGTAATATAAGAATATGAGTACAAATACTTTATGTTATAACAGTGAAAGTGAATCCGTGGCTCTCTACGTATTTTACTTAATGAAAAATTGAATGACTTCAGTGACAATAAACTAATACTACTGAAGGATACTTATATGAATAATAAATGACAGAGTACCAAGAGCGAACTAGCGCAAGTGCGACGATCAGACGCACTCGTAATTTCTATTGCTTTCACAGTGGTTTTTTTTTTGGTGTATGGATCCCAAACTACTTGAAAATCATAGAGTAGTGTTTATAGTGTTAATATCTGGCTGTGGTAATCATATTACGGGTTGTCGGAAAGTGTAAATTGGAGACTTCGTTACCCAACTTCAGAGGTCTCCACAAGTCCTACGGTAACCGACGAAGGCTCAATAAACATTCCAGGGGAAAGCTGAAGGTATGTGCCATAAGCATATGTAATTTTAATATTCTAGGACTAATAACTGATTTTTGGCAAATATTTTTTGAGAGTCTGTCGGAGCCCGAATAACCCCGCGGGACACGCAAAACATTGCTAAACATGCCCGCGGTGTAGGGGTTAATTCAGACACCTTTCTCTCCTGGTCATCAGTGCTTGAGCAGATGCTCTCTAACTTATTTCTCAACTCCTTTATCTCCCTTTCCTATTCCCAGGTTTGTTCTTACAATTCTCTAATTATTGTACCTACCTGTTTTAATGCCTGGCCATTCTTCTCAGCCATTTTCTCCACGCTTGCTACACTTGTTTGGTTTAGTTTGATACTTCCGATTTGTTGGTCTTCATTGGAGAACCCCCCAAACTCACTGTCTATCTATCTATCTATTGCCAGATGCCTCAATCCCGTTTGGGGTGGCCACAAACAAATCGCCTCCACGTCGCCCTGTCCCCCTCCATTTCACTGCCCTGCTCCCAAGTCACACCCCCCTCTCTCATATACCTCTCCATTCCATCCCTCCATCTCATCCTCGGCCTCCCCCTCCACCTCACTCACATACACTCTCTTTGTCAGTCTTTAACCCTCCATCCTCTCCACATGGCCAAACCACCTCAGGGTGTTCCTCATAACGCTTCCTATCACATCTACATTCACACCACAACGCTCCTTTATATCCTCATTCGTCAGTCTGTCTCTCTATGTGACTCCACAGGCTCCTCTTAAATAACTCATTTCCACCGCTCTCACTCTTGACTTGCGTCCTTCCAACAACGTCCAAGGTTCAGTTCCATACGTTAGAGTTGGTATCAGAATACTGTACTATCATGTAGTAACTTTTTCACTTCCATGCTCACTTCCCTGTTTCTTATCACTGCTTTCAAAGAACCAGCAACCTTTCTTCCCTGCTGTACTCTTTCAAGCACTTCACCCTCCAAACCTCCATCCTTACTCATCGCACTACCCAAGTACTTGAACGTTCACACATTTTCCAATTCTTCACCATCCACCCTCGCTGTACATTCACTGACTTCACCTCTCTCAAATATCATCACTTTACTCTTCCCTACATTGGTTTCGTTTCATTTCATTTTTAAAGGCTCCAGCATGCTTGCATGTGTCGGCCTTGGTCACCTAATGGTGGCTCTCCACGCTGCACGATCCATTGCAGCCTCCTTGTTCAGTCCCTTAACCCTGAGGTCACACTTAATGACTTCGTCCCATGTCTTTCTCGGTCTACCCGTCATAACCCCACCCCCAATATTAACACTTCTCACCTTCCTCACCCAATTATCATCCCCCATCCTCTCCACATGTCCAAACCATATCAATCTACCTCTCCTCATCACAACACCAATACACTCCAGTCCCATCCTACCTCTCAACTCTTCCATCGTAAACCCAGCCCCTCCAGGTTTTGCACGCAGTGATGCACTGCACATCCACCTAATCATTGTCATTTCTGTACGTTTGAGCCAGCGAATATCTTCCTCCTTCACTGCCCAGGTCTCACTACCATACAGCATTACACTCCTAACACATGCTGCATACAAAGACCCCTTAGCACGTAGGGAGAGTCCTCTCAATGTCAGGAGAGGCAAGAGCTCCCTGAACTTCTTCCAACCACTTCTCACCCTAGCCACAGAGCTAGCTCCAGCCCCACCTCCAGCACACAGCATGTCTCCCAAATAACAGAACTCTTCCACACACTCAAGAGATTCACCAGCAAGTTCAATCCTTTCACGTCTGACAATCTCCACCTTCTCACCCCGACGTGCTGCACACATAAAATCAGCATTATCTCGCAGTCTACCTCTGATACCACTACATCTCTTATGCACCCATTTATCACTAACACCGCACAAGATAGAATTACTTCCCACGCCCTTGTGGCAAACTGCACATGGCCACTCTCCCTTGTCTTTGACAGTATCGCCACCAACCCTAGATATCATCACTTTTGTTTTATCTGCATTTACCCTTAAGCCCTTGTGCCCCATACCATCTCTCCACTTCCTAAACCTTTCCTCCGCCTCCCTTTCGTTCTCTGCAATCAACACCAAATCATCAGCATACAACAACTCCCATGGGAGTCCGTTTCTAAAGTCACGTGAAAGGGCTTCAAGTACCATGATAAACAACATGGGACTCAAGACTGACCCCTGATGCACACCAACATTCACGGAAAACTCATCACTCAAATCTCCATTCAGTCTTACCTGGGTGTGAGCACCCACATACATAGCCATAACCACCCTAACCAGCCACTCCTCCAAGCCAAGCTTTCTCATTGCCCACTTCACCACCTCTCCAGGGACTCTGTCAAAGGCCTTTTCCAAATCAACAAAAACAAAATAAAGATCCCTTCTCCTACCAATATATTTTTCCTGAAGCTGTCGAACAATGAATATAGCATCAGTGGTCCCCCTACCTGGCATAAACCCAAACTGCATCTCATCAATATTCACTCTTTCTCTAATCATACCATCTAAAACTCATTCCATTACCTTCATTATCTGATCTAAAAGCTTTATACCTCTATAATTTCCTCTTTCCAGGGCATCAGCATTCTCTTTATACACATTTACAATTACACTCTTCAGCCAATCATCTGGGACAACACACTCATAAATAATCCTATTTAACAGGTCAGTGACTAACCTCACCCCTATATCGCCTGAGGCCTTCAACATTTCGGCAGTCAACCCAGACACACCTGCTGCCTTCCCCACCCTCATCCTGCCTATTGCCTCACTCACAGTAGCAGCATCAATCAAAGGCCAAGGGCCAGACACTGGATCTGCTGGCTCCAAACCTTCCCTGTCCCAGTCAAACTCCTCATTCAACAACCGGTTATAATGCTTTCTCCATGCATCTTTAATATCCTCACTGTTCACCACTACCCTTCCTTCATCATTCTTCACACACTGCTCACCTGTAATATCCTGATTATCCCTCTTCACCTGACCTGCCACCCTAAATATCATATTTTTCCTTTCCCCATGATTTAGGTTATCAAGTAATTGTCTCTGTGACTTAGACTTTGCCTTGTATACCTCTCTCCTAGCCCTCCGCTTGGCAGCCAAATATTCCTCTTTGCTACCACCCTTCTTCTATTCCTGGAAAAGCCTTCTTTTCTCCTTAACTGCAGCTTCTACACCCTCATCCCACCACCAAGTTACTTTATGTCTTGGTGGTCCTCTTGTCCAACTGCATGTTACATCAGTAACTCTCAAGAAATTGTTCTTGAGGGCTCTGTACTGTTCATTAACGCCTCTGTCTACAGCTCCCTGTTCAGCCACCACTCTCCTCAACTCGCTATAGAAGGCATCCCTTACTACTTGGTTTTTCAGCTTCCATATTTTCCTCCTAGGTACATAAGTCCTCTTTTTCATCACTTGTTCTTTAAGCACCATATCACAAATCAATAGTTTGTGCTGCTGCACACACTCCTCACTTCCTATAACTTTAACATCCCTCACTAACCTCCTGTTGGCTCTCCTAACCAGAAAATAATCTATATGACTGCTATTTCCCCCAGACTCATACGTAATTAACCTACTGTCTCTTTTCCTAAAATATGTGTTGCACACAATCATGTCCGTTGCCTCCCCAAACTCGAGTATTCTTTCCCCTTCTGCATTCCTTAGACCATATGCACATCCCCCATGCACTCCTTCATAACCTTGTGCTGCTTCACCTACATGACCATTTAAGTCCCCTCCCAAAATATCTGTCTCATCATCCCGCATACCATCCACTACACATATTAAATCGCCCCAAAATCTATCTTCACACATTCACCTTTAGATTCTGTTTCTTACACACACTTCCAAACTCATCCACCAAGCCTTCCAGCTCCCCTTTGTCTTCACTCAACAACACAGTATCATCTGCAAACAACAGTACAGGGAGTTTCCAAACACTATCCTCTCTCACCAGGGCCACTCCAACATCCACCACCCTACCTTGTACCTTTTTTATTACCCCATCCATGTACAGATTGAACAACCATGGAGACATGACACATCCCTGTTTCAACCCAAGCTTCAAAGTGAAAAATTCACTTAGTTCACCATCCACACGCACTGCAGCCTTCGCACCATCATACATACTCTTCACAGCATCCAACAACTTCCCATCTACTCCATATATTCTTAAACTTTCCACAATCCTTGTCTATCCACCCTGTCATATGCTTTCTCCAAATCCATGAAAGCCGCATACAATTTCTTTCCCTTCTCTAGAAACTTTTCCACTAAAGATCTAAGAATGAATATCTGATCTACACAACCTCTTCCCTTCCTAAAGCCTCCCTGTTCTTCTCCAACTAATTCCTCTATTCTTTCTCTAACTCTGTCAATAAGTATCCTACCATACACTTTTCCTATTATACTAAGAAGACAAATGCCCCTATGATTACCACACACTTCTTTTTCCCCTTATCCTTTGTATAAGGGAATAATTATACTTGACTTCCAATCCTCCGGGACTCTACCTTCCTCCCAGGCCAATCTACACATCTTCCACATCCATTCTACTACTATCTCTCCCCCATGCTTCAGCATTTCACCACACACTCCATCAATTCCTGGGGCTTTCCCCAATTTAACTTTCTTCATTGCTTCCACAACTTCTATCCTACTGATTTCTTCCTATCTTCTCACCTCCCTCCTTCTCCCAGTCATTTCCTAGCCACTTATACTCGCATTACTTCCATCCTGTATGTTCAACAATTCCTTAACCCCTTAAACGCGGCCGTCTACAGCCGATCTTCCCCCTGTGGCGGGATTGTAGCGGGGTCTGAGTACCTGTGGGAAAATATTTGCCAAAAATCAGAGATTAACCCTAGAACATTAAAATTTTTATGGCATATAGTACTTACATTCAGCTTTCTCCTGAGACAGATGTTGAGCCTTCATGGACTACCAAAGGACTTGTGAAGACTTGCAAAGTTGGGTAACAAAGTCTTCACTTTCACACCTCCAGAAACCCGGTTTTCTTTCTACCACAGCCTCAATCTGTCACAGTACACTTTATACAGCAACGTACAGGTTGTTTGGAATCCGTATTTGTACAATAAGCACTGAAAATAAGGCTATAATGAACGGAGCGCACGGCCGACATGCAGCGTGGCGGCGATCTTCCCGTCACTGAACACACATTTCCCTTTTCACGGCTAAAAACACGTATACTACATTATTTTCCTTCATAGTACTTCGCAAAGGCTCGCTTGGCACTATTATGGCCCTAAAAATCACTGTCACTGCCAGTATTGTGAAGCGGGAATGAGGAAGACCACCGCGGCGCGAGTTTATTCAGCCTTACGGCAGGCACTTTAATCTCGCTCCGGTTGGCCACTCGCACTTCATTTCTGTCGCTCACTTTCACTCTAGCTGTCAGTTTTTTGCCTTATTCATCAGTCACTGTCCATTGTTATAAAAATAATATTTTCTACACAACAAACTGTCACTGTCAGAACATAGAATAGAAACATATGCTTTCAACTTCTTACACTGGAGTGACTGTCACTCGCAATACTTATATTATTACTATGTACAATTATTTACACAAAAAAACACTGTCACTGTCAGTACTTTTACAAGTACATACACTAATTTACACTCATCAGACTGTCACTGTCAGTACGTAAAAGAAAACTAAACACTAGTATCACTGTCACTCTCAGTATTATTTTCAAGATTCTTACCCTTATTTTCAATATCTAGTCAGGCTGTGGTAGTCAAAGAAACACGGGTAAGCACAGAGGGGAATTTTGCACTCTTTGCACTGCAAGGAGGTGCGCCTAAATGGTCTGTCCTGCCTGGTGGTGTGGCTGCACACATGACACCTCCTGAGTCCTTTTCCCCTCTTGGCAGTGGCAGGCAGTGGCTCCAGGCAGTGTCGCTGAAGGTAGGCCTGACACTGTAGGCGGTCTGGAGGTGTGTGTGGGTGGCGCCTGGGACCTGATGGCAGTACCTGCCCAAAACGTTGAAGCAGCTGGTACACACAAGTCTTTGAAAATCGTCGGAGAGAGTAGTTTGCTGGCTTCCTGTTCTTGATCTTATACAGGATGAAGGCGTTCAGCATGCACATATCAATCAAGTGCAAGAACACCTTCCTGTACCAGCGACGGTTCCTCCTCAGGCAGTCTATCTCTCCGATCATCATGTCAGACTTGTCCACCAGCCGCATATTGAGGTTGTAGTCAATAACAGCATCAGGCTTCATCACAGGCTCGCCAGTCCTTCTGTCGACCTTCCCTGTGGCCAGCATTTCCCCCTTGTGAACTGTGGTGAGCACATTCACGATTCTCTTATCGTGCCACCTGATCGCCAGCATCTTGTCAGTTTTCTTCAGGTGCACGTCTCCCCGCTTTGATTTTTCAGCCTCGGGGAAGGCAGGGTAGTGTGCCCTATTGCTCCTGACAGTGCCACATGATCCGACGCAGTGTTCAGAAAGGTACTTGGCGAGTTTTGGAGCTGTATAATAATTGTCCGTATACAGGACATGATTCTCGCCAAAGTACTTTTCCAACAGCACTTTCACCACAGAACCAGAGAATCCAAGGGGGTCAGTCTTGTCCAAGTCCACATTGCTGGCGGTGTAAATAACGAAGTCTAAGATGAACCCCGTCTTGCAGTCGCACAGCACGAAAAACTTTATTCCAAAGCGGTGGCATTTGCTAGGAATATACTGCACGAACCGAAGACGGCCCCTGAGCAAAACCAAGGACTCTTCAATCACAACTTTCTTGAAGGGGCGCAGGAACCTCGTAAACTTATCCTTGATCAAGTTCAGGATTCCTCTCACTTTCCATAATGGGTCAGTTTGGGAAGGCTCATCATTGTTCGCAAAGTGAAGGTAAATCATGAGCTGCCTGAAACGATCGCGACTCATGTATTTATTGAAGATGGGTGTGGGGCAAAGATCATCTGAACTCCAGTATTCCTCGAGCTTATGCTTCCAATTGTGGGGCATCAATAACATCAAACCAATAAATACAAACAGTTCCCTGATCGTTACAGGAACCCATGCTGCCATCCGCGACGTGGACGGCATTGCAGCTTCACCTTCTCCTTCACGAACTGCAGCAGATTGCCCCTCGTACCTGTTCGTCTTGGTACAAATCTGCTCCATTGCTTCGTTATCCAGGAAGGCCAACAGTTAGTCCAAGCATTCACCATCCTCTGGGACAGGGAAGTCAGCCTGTATTCCACACCCACTGGCATCAAAGGGCAGATCTTCCGGCACAAAATCTGAGCCCTCTGACCACACGAAGGCATCCAGAGTGCCCTGCCTAGGCTGGGAGGTGCTGGGGGCGGCGGTGGGTGAGGCAGGTCGTGTGGCAGTGGGTGAGGCAGGCGGTGAGGCAGTGCGTGAGGCAGAGGCTGTCCTAGGTCGTGTTGGTGTAGTGGTGGTGGTGGTGGGGAGATAAGCTGAAGGTTCAAGGTCACTCGCGGTGGCGTGACTGGCGAGTTGCCTAGTGTGAGTAACCTTAGCTAGTCTTACACTAGGGGACAAAGTTCTAGCCCTACTAGCCTGAACACTGGGCCTACGGAAACCTCTACTACGTAAACTAGACTGCCTACTTCCCTTCCGAGGTGGTGAAGGCGACTCCGAAGACTCCGGAGAAAGGGCAGCTGAAGATGACGACGAGAGAATGGGGCTGGGAGTGCGTGGCGGGGTGGTGGTGGCGTGACGTGGTGTAGGGGACAATGGCTGAGAAGCTGGGTCACCACTTCTTCTCCTCTTGGCCCCCTTTCCATACACTAGGCCCCTTTTCACAGGAGCCTTGCCTGTTGAGGTGCTTGGCACAGGAATAGTCACTTCTGGCACCTCAGACTCAGCACTTGATTGCGTGTCCGACTCTGCCAGGCTAGAAAAGACACCGACGTCACTTCCATAATCCATGGACGCTTTCAACAACTCACTAGCTATAGCCGAGTCACTAAGTCCCTTAGCAGTTCCTTGTAAGGGTTTGTGCAGGGTGGAGGTCACAAAACCCTTTTTCGGAGGTCTGGAAGGCACAGACTCGGAAGAGCTTGAGTTGGACATGGTATCACCTTGAAAGATTCGTGTGGACTGACGTTAAACAGGGGCAAACCGCGCGAAAAAATGCTAGTTTGACAACTGGGGAAACAAGCGTTTCCAAATAGCATAAAGTGCTTGCGAGAGGAAGGCGCAGATTGACACGTATGAGCCGTCCGCGTGCTGCCATATCGCACGACGAGGGAGGGCCGGGCAGCGGTGCATGGGTGGGTAAAAAAAATGAAACTTGGCAACAACCGAGGTCAGTAGTACAAAGGTCAAGTGTGCTAAAAGTAGCTCAAGGGTGGCGGTACTGATAGACAATACCAGCTGGAGCCTGCTTGCCCACGGTTATTCAAAATTTACTAGAATCGCAAATGCGACGATCCGCCGTTATGTCCTTTTGGCCGAGCGTCGCAAATGAGACGATCCGCGTTTAAGGGGTTAATGTGTTCTCTCCATCTGCTCACTTTTCCTCCCTTCCCCACTAGTAATCTACTATTTTTATCTTTCACTTCCCTGCTAACCTCACTTCCACCCTGTCTTACTCTCTTCACCTCTTTCCAGAACATTTTCTTACAGTCCCTCCACTTTACACTCAAATTCCTTCCAAATTCCTCATCCTCTCTCTTCTTACTCTCTCTTACTAATCTTTTCACCTCTCTCTTTCTTTCTACAGTTAACTCTCTCTTCTGCCTCTCAACTTCTTCCACGCCCATATTTCTCATCCATTCATTGTATGCTTTCTTCTTTTGTGCCACAGCCTGTCTCACCTCTTCAGTCCACCATGCTGTTCCTTGAACACCCCTCCGTCTTCTCTTCCTCCCACACACCACATCACATGCTGCACATATTTCTTCTGTAAATATCCTGCACACACCTTCCATGTCCTCCATCTGCTCCAATTCATATTTGCCCAATCGTTCCTCCACTTCTCTCTTATACTCTGCCTTTTTCTCATCCTCTTGTAACCTTTCCACTCTCCTTGCAACTACTCCTTCCTCTCGTCTTTCCCTTCTTCTAATTCTCCATCTTACTTGGATCCTAATTCTGGCCACCACCAAGTAGTGGTCAGAAAGTCCACTCCCCCAACCTCTATAAGCTCTTGCATCCATTACACATCACTCCTCTCGCATAGCTTGGCCTGGCCAGTCGTCACTATGCCCGAGCTCCGTGAGACTTCCAGCGACTCTGCTCGTGCCTGCGACCTGTTGAGGGGGGCACCCAACAGCAGATCCGTGCCGCCAGGAGCCACTACCATCCAGGGAACCGTGAATTGGTTCAACGTGAGATCGTGTTACGGTTTCATCAAGCGCCGGGACACTGGCGCTGATGTTTTCGTATACGTTTCTGGGATCGTTGCACCAAATCCACGGCATTTCCAGCGCTTACTTGGCGAGGGAGAGACAGTGGAATTTCGTGTTGTACAGGCTTCCAAGGGTCCCGAGGCTAAGGACATCACTGGGCCGGGTGGTGTTGCTGTGCAGGGCTCTGCCCGTGCATGGGGGTGTCCCCCTGCCCAGTGACGCCAGCCAAAGGGTCCTGGAAGTTCTGGCAACACAAACACACTCGTTGCGATGTGTATCGTGACGGCTGAAGCTTTTAGTGGGGGTAGCAAGGCGGTTCTGGCTGTTCTCCTTCCTCAAATCTTTGAGGAGAACGGCCTTCCACGCCTTGCTATTCCCCGAAGCTTCACCCGCGATCCTTGTCTTCCCCCTCATCAGGAGCATCAGGCCCGGCGACAGCAGCCACCACCACCTCGCACGACACTGCGAAAACGGCTGTGTTTGGATGCCCCTGTCAACTGGACGACTGGCGCCACCACCATCGAAACTCCAATCACCGACCCGGAACCGTCACAGGCCATGGACATCGAGCATGGGGAGACTGTCGTGGAGGTTCACCTCCCTTCGTCAGGAGCTGAGGAGGAGCGTGTCTCGTCTCCCATCCCTCCAGTACATCTGGACGTAGTAGAGCCGCCCTCCTTTCCTTCTCCATCTGCTCCTGACGAAGTGGAGGAGCCTCTTCCACCTTCACCACCGCCTGCCGCCATCGCTCGCTCTTCTTCTCCTCCTCCACCTAAGGAGAAGAGGAAGAAACCAAAGAAGAAAGGGGGAAAAGCCAGGAGCGACCCTTCCACCGTTGCTTGCCGGATCGAGGCCCTCCTTCCACCACTCTCAGGCATTCGTGATCTCGATGCCCGCATGGATGCGGACCTAGAAGAGCTGCTCTTCTGCCTCACGGATCCGATCAATGACGATGACACACTGTCTCTCATCTACCAGACTTTGTATCAGAAGATCCGTGAGGCATACATCTCCAACTCCCTCTCTCCATCTGAGGAAGCCGCCATCCGTGAGGGCATCGGGTTCGATCCACCACGTGCTGCCCTGGTCAATTATATAGCCACCAGACTGCTCTCGTAACTGCCGATCCACACCTGATCTTGTTCTGCCTTGCTGCTTCGTCTTGCAGTCTTGTCACCGCTATGCTCTCGTTATGAGAGCAACTTTATGCTACTTCCCTGACGGGCTCTATGTTTGCCCGTGTCCTCACCATGTTGCGAGGCAAATATCCCAACAACAACATTACACATCTTCGCATCCTTTCATCCACACACACATAATCAATCATTGCCTTCCTTTCATTCAGTTCACCACCCACCCTTCTCATCACTCACCATGTATACCTGTGGATCATTTTATGCCTGAAGAGGGTATTGACTACCATCAACCCCCTCCCAGCTCAAATGTCCACTAACGCACTGCCATTCTCATCTATCTCAGCAGGCACACCCCACTCACCAACTGTTCCATCCACCTTCACATTCCCTACTTTACCATTCATATCACCAATCAAAAACACTCTCTCATTCCTTCCAAACTTTTCCATGCACACTTCCACATTTGTCCAGAACTCTTCTCTCACTCTGCTAGCACGATCTTGCATTGGCGCATACACACACACAATCGCCCACATTTGTATTCCAACTTTCAACCTTACCCACACAATCCTTGACCCAAGTGATCCATACTGTCTTATGCTCTTCTATCTTTTACTCACAACTATACATACTCCTTCCTTTGCCCTCTCATTCTCACCTACTCCTGCACATATACCCCATCCATACTCCCATTCTCTCACACTTTCTCCTCTCCATTTTGTTTCAGTTATTCCACATACATCCACTTTTGCACCCTCAAGCACCTGGACAATCTCTCTCTCTTTCACCTCATCATTCACTCCTCTTACATTCCATGTTGCCATTACCAAGTCCTTTGTCCGGTCCTTGGTCGTCATTGTTTGGTCAGTCCTTGTCCGAGGCTTCTTGTTTGTCTTTTTAGTTAGTTGTTTTCCGGGGAGGTGCACTAACCCTCCGCCAACCCTTTTAGTCGCCTTTTACAACAAGCAGGGATACTGGGGGAGTATTCTTGAAAACCCCCCCTACCCCCAGGTGGGACTGCTTATCTCCGTCCTGGTCCTATTGTACAAAATTTAAAACCGTCACTGTGTTTTGTGCTTATTTGACTGACACCTCTGGCTTATTTTCTCTCAAAAGAGACAGGACCACCTTTCATGCATTCAGTTGCCATATTCACAATAGGTAAGCTTCCATTTTGCTGCTGATCTTTCGTTATTTTCCCACGATCTGCATAGAACCCCACCGCTGACGACGTTCTGTGCTTGTGTGTGTGTATTTACCTAATTGTGATATACAGGAAATGAGCTACACTCGTGGGGTCCCATCTCTGTTTCTTAATAAGTCAAATTTAGCTTTAAGCTTGTTTAAGTTTTTAGTCTGGACTATCTCTTTGTCCAGGCTATTCCACAGGTCTATACATCTATAAGGAAAACTATATTTCTTGATATCCTTCAAGCATCTTGACTTCTTTAATTTCATTCCATATCCTCTTGTTTCTCTCTTATCCCATACAAACAAATCTTCTCGGTCAATTTTATCTACTCCTATCATGGTCCTGAACACTGCAATCATGTCTTCCCTCTTTCTCCTTTCTTCTAAGGAAAGCAAATCCAGCTTTTCCATCCTCTTTCTGTATGACAGATCTGCCAGACTGGGGACCATTTTGGTTGCTGTACTTTGTATTCTCTCAATCTTATTTACTGTATATCTTTCTTTTTGTGTGGAGACCACGCTACTGCTGCATATTCTGACCTGGGGCGAATCATGGCCACTATCAATTTTTTAATCATCTCCTCATCCATATAATGAAAAGCTACTCTTATATTAGTTAGGAGTTTATACATCTCTAACTGCCTTGTTAACGTGTTTTTCACGTGACAAACTGTCGTGGACCAGCACTTTCAAATGTTTTTCTTCTCTCGCTTTTGTGATTGTTTCATTACCCATCAAATAATTCAGTGATGGCATCTTGGTACTTTTACCCATTTCCAATATTTTTCATTTCTTTGCATTACATTTCATTTCCCACATCCGGCTCTAATCGTGTATCCTATCCAGATCCTCCTGCAGCATTTTACAATCCTCCTCAACCTCTACCTTCCTCAAAATCTTTGATTCATCAGCAAACAGACTTGCATAACTGTTCACTCCATCTACCATATCATTTACATAAATCAGGAACATTACTGGCACCAACACCGAGCCCTGTGGGACTCCACTTGTTACTTTCCTCCATCCAGACATCCTATCCTTTATTACTGTCCTCATTTGTCTGTCTCTCAAAAAGTCTGTCATCCATTCCAGGAGGTTCCCCTTCAGTCCTCCTATGTGCTCTAGTTTCCACATTAATCTCTTATGAGGTACCTTGTCGAAGGCCTTCTCCAAATCTAAATACACACAATCCACCCAACCATCTCTTTCCTGTAGCACGTCAATCGCTGTTGAGCAAAAACTCAACAAGTTGGAAGTACATGACCTTCCACTTCTAAATCTAAACTGACTGTCAGCCAAAATATTCATCTCTTCCAGATATTTTATGCATCTATCTTTCAGAATTCTTTCGCACAATTTTGCGACCATTCTGGTTAGGGACACTGGTCTGTAATTCAGGGGTTCTTCCCTGTTTCCTCCCTTATAAATTGGTACCACATTTGCCCTCTTCCATTCTTGAGGCACTTTCCCCTCTTCCAGAGAACACACATTTAAACTGTGAATCTTATCTGCCAGTTGTTTTCTGCATTCCTTCAGTACCCAATTAGAGATTTCATCTAGTCCTGGGTCTTTCCTTACATCTTGAGTTTCCAGTAATTTATACACTTCCTGTACTTCCACTTTTATATCTTTTATCAATACATTTCTACTCACTCCCCCCCCTTCCACAAACTCCTTTTCATTAGTGAAAACTGATTGGAAACATTTGTTCATTATTTCTGCTTGCAATACTGCATCTCTATAGACCTCTCGTTCTACTTTCAGTTTGGTGATTCCTTCCTTTTGTTTCAATTTGCCATTGACAAATCTATAAAACAGTTTGGGTTCATCCTTACATTTGTTTATTATACCTTTTTCGAAATTCCTTTCTTCCTCTCAACGTATTCTTATGTATTCATTTCTAGTTCTTTTATATTCTTCCTTTGTTCTGTTGTTACGTCTTTTTCTCCATTTGTTCCTCTCCTTGTCTCTCTCATTTTTTGCTATCATACACCTTCTGTTAAACCACTCCTTTTTCCTGTTTTCTTTTCCCCTTACTCCTGGCACAAATTTTTCCAGTCCTGAATTATAGAAGCCTAGAAAAATATCCCACTTCTTCTGTATCTCTCTTGATTCTCTGAATTTTCTCCAATCTGCATTTTCAAAAAATTTTGTCAAACCTGTAAAGTCTGCTTTCCCAAAGTTGTATCTTCCCTGCCTATAAAGTTCGTCTCTTGGCTCCACGTTCCCTGTTATCATCTGGAACTCATTAACCACATGATCAGTTTTTCCAATAGGACACAGATATTCCAATGATTATATTATATTGGGTTCTTTGGTAAACAGTAAGTCTAGTCTTGCTGGTGTGGCCTCACCTCGGAAATGTGTCTTTTCTTTGACCCATTGCGTCATCACATTGTTGATTGGTATATTTAATAATGTAGTGCCCCACGAATCTTCGCTGCCTTCTGAGTCTCATTCCTCCCAGTTCACCTCTTTACGATTTAAGTCACCCATTAAAATTATGTTGTTGCTTTTCTCAATCATTTTCTGTAAATAACTAGCCATGTCTGACAACATTTCCTTGTATTCATCATCACTCCATGCTCTTGTCTTAGGAGGAACATACACTACTACCATATCTCTCTTGCTATTCTCTCCAGTTTCTAATTTCATATTTATCACTTTGTCCCTGCCTTCTCCCATTTCCACAGTATCTACATTCATGTTGTTCTTTACTGCTATCATCACTTCTCATCCCATTTTTTCTTTTCTGTCTCTTCACCACAGTTTGTATTTACCATCTCCCATATGAACATCAATGTCTCCTCTTAATTTGGTCTCTACAAAGGACATAACATCAGGTTCATGTACCCTAAAATAATCGTTGATTTCTAGCCTTTCCAATATTAAACCATCAACATTAGCATATGCCACCTGCCAGGTATTTTTGATATTTTTTATACCCTCTTTTCTCCTTCTCTCCACCAGTACCACTTCCTTAATTTCTGATCCATGATTCTCCAATAAAACACTGTCGTCTCCTCCTCTGTTCTCTGCTTGTTTTTTACCTTTGCTCCCTTTACTAACTCCTTTATTTTATCTCTTTCTTCCTCATTTGCATCGCTCCTTATCCAAACATTTTTTTAACCCTTCCTTGTCTGATAATTTCCATATTCTATTGATAATTTCTTTTACTGTTGCTTGAGACTTAAACATTACCTTCAATGGCCTTGCCCCTCCTTCCTCGTACTTTCGTAACCTATCACCTCTTTAATCTCTTCTTGAGCTTTGTTGTTTTCCTCCATGAGTCCTGATATTATTTCTTTAACTTTACTCAGTTCTTCTATCCCAAATCTTTCTCTTCTCTTGCTTTTGTGATTGGTTCATTACCCATCAAATAATTCAGTGATGGCCTCTTGGTACTTTTTCCCATTTCCAAAATTTTACATTTTCTTAGACTGAATTTCATCTCCGACATCTGGCTCCATTCGTGTGTCCTATCCAGATCCTCCTGCAGCATTTTACAATCCTCCTCAACTTCTACCTTCCTCAAGATCTTTGCATTATCAGCAAACAGACTTGGGTAACTGTTCACTTCATCTACCATATCATTTATGTAAATCAGGAACATTACTGGCGCCAACACTGAGCCCTGTGGGACTCCACTTTTTACTTTCCTCCATCCAGACTTTCTATACTTTATTACTGTCCTCATTTGTCTGTCTCTCAGAAAGTCTGTCATCCATTCCAGGAGGTTCTCCTTCAGTCCTCCTGTATTCTCTAATTTCCACATTAGTCTCTTATGGGGTACCTTGTCGAAGGCCATCTCCAAATCTAAATACAGTAATCCCTCCGCTATCCGATGTAATAGAGCCAAAGGCATGTCCAGAAAGTGGTCTCGTCCGGAAAGTGGGCCTCTGACTGCTGGACTGGTACTTAAGGACCCTGACCCAGACTAACTTTTAAAGCCACCTAAATAACTCGCTACCGGACATGCATAGCACTTATTTAAAGCTATTTAAGACCCTAATCACACCAATAATGGACATAAAGCATGAAATAAATGAAAAGGAACCAGAGAATGAAGAATTAGAAGTGAGTATGGAAAATACTTCTGCCTAGCAGTGTACAGGGTTACTGTAGTTACAGCACGTCTGTGGCCACCTCCTCTAACTCTCTAAGGCTCTGGTAGTTGTGACAATGCTCTTGAAGCATGTATAGCATCCAGTGCTGTGCTACACTTAATTCTTTGCACTGTGAGTTATAACTGCTTAACACTGCACATTCTTCTTAATTGAATCACGCCAGTTTCAACCGCCACTTTGCACTCCACTCTCACTCCACACTTAATCCTTTGCACTCTAAATTCTAATTTCTTAACACTGCACAACACTATAAATTCCCATGTGGTCTAGTGGTGAGGTATTGCAGTTTATTCACTTTATTCACAAAAAACGAGCATGTGCGGCATCGATTATGATGGACGTCTTCCCTGAATGAAGGTTAGGCAGTAACTGGGGACAAGGTTGCCAGATCTGAACTCAGCCACATTACCAAAGTCCTCAATTTTCATTACCAAATTTAACTTTTCATTACCAAATTCTTAAAGGAAGCATTTATTTTTCACTAATTATATATACAAGTGGAAATACATGTAATCACTCTCCTTATAGTTAACAGCATATTGATTATTTTCATGCTATGTAGGTTAGCCTACTAATCAGAGAGAGCAGACAATCCACTGTCTCCATCCTGTGTGTGTGTGTGTGTGTGTGTGTGTGTGTGTGTGTGTTTTTTTTTTTTTTGTGTGTGTGGAAGAAGGAACCAAAGGGAATGAGCCCTCAAAACCATTCCTTCCAAGAGAAAAACAAAATACAAGAGAGAGCCAAATTCAAGATCCATTCATTTCGAGATGCCTTGACACACCGTGTTTGAAAGACTGGAGATCATAGGAAGCATGAAATACAGACAGAGGGAGACAGTTCCAGAGTTGACCTGTTGCATAAATGAAGGACTGGGAGTAACGGTTAACTCTTGCATTAGAGAGTTGGACAGAAAAGGGGTGAGAGTTTGCTGCTAGACGGGTGCTATGCGCATGTCGTAGAAGTGGAGGAATGCATGCAGACAGTTCAGAGGAACAGTGACCATTGAAGTAGCGATAGAAAAGAGATAAAGATGCAACATTGCGGCAAAGAGACAGAGGTTGAAGGGAGTCAGTAAGAGGAGGAGAGTTAATGAGACGAAAAGCCTTTGACTCCACCCTATTGAGAAGAGCTGTATGTGGGGAGTCTCCCCACACATGAGAGTTGTACTCCACACAGGGGCGGATAAAACCCCTGTATAGAGTCAACAATTGTGCAGGGGCAAAGAAGGAACGGAGTCGGCTTAGCACACCCAATCTCTTGGAAGCAGATTTTACAAGAGATGTAATATGATCTTTCCAAGATAAGTCCCAAGCAAATGAAGCCCCAAGCATGTTCAACGATGATGCAGGATTAAGTTGAGTATTATTAAACATAAGTGGGTATACCTGTGGAAGATTTTGTTGGGTTGATAGGTGCAAAAACTGAGTCTTTGATGCATTAACCCCTTAAACGCGGATCATCGCGTTTGCGACGCTCGCCAAAAAGGACATAACGGCGGAGCGTCGCGTTTGCGATTTGAGTTAATTTTGAATAAACGCGGGCAAGGATGTTCCAGCTGGTATTGTCTATCAGTACCACCACCCTTTAGCTACAATTAGCATACTTTACCTTTGTACTACTGACCTCCGTTGTTGCCAAGTATCACGTCCCCCCCCCCACCACCACCACGGCCCGGCCAGCCTGGCTGTGATACATGGCAGCGCTCTGACTGCTCAGAACTGTAAATCTGCGCTCTCCTCTCACAAGCAGTTTATGCTGATAGGAAACGCTTGTTTCCCCAGTTGTAACACTAGCTTTTTTTCGCACGGTTTGCCCCTGTTTAGTGTCAGTTTACGGCAGGCTTTCAAAGTGACATTATGGCGAGTTCTAGCTCTTCCGAGTCAGTGCGAGCGGCTGACAGGAACGAGAATAAAGTGACGGGCATAGGGCAGAATAAAAAGCGCGCTGCGGTGATCTTTTGGGAAGTAATATGATTGAAAATAATGTAGTATACATGTTTTTAGCTGTGAAAATGGAAATGTTTGTTGAGTGACGGTAAGACCGCCGCTGCGCTGCATGTCGGCCGTACGCTCCGTTGATTTTAGCATTATTTTCAGTGCTTATTGTACAAATACGGATTCCAAACTACCTGTACATTGTAGTATAAAGTTTACTGTGACAGAATGAGGCTGTGGTAGAGGGGAAACCGGATTGCTGGAGGTGTGAAAGTGAAGATTTGGTTACCCAACTTTGCAAGTCTCCACAAGTCCTTGGGTAGTCCACGAAGGCTCAACACCTGTCTCTGGAGAAAGCTGAATGTAAGTACTATCTGCCCTACCAAGTATAATGTTCTAGGGTTAATCTCTGATTTTTGGCTAATATTTTCCTACAGGTACCCAGACCGCGATACAACCCCGCCACCCGGGGGGGGGGGGTCGGCTGTCCATGGCCGCGCATTAGGGGTTAAAAACAACCAGATTATTTTTACCCCAGTCAGAGATATGAGCCTAGTCAGACATTAGGTGTGCCATAGCCTCATCCCTTGCCTGTTGAAGTAACTGCTGAGATGGACGTTGTGGGAATCGAGTGGAAAGGTGAAGGGTGGAGTCATCAGCGTATGAGTGGATAGGGTTAGATGTACTGCTTAGAAGGTCATTGATGAATAAAAGGAAGAGAGTTGGTGACAGAACAGAGCTCTGAGGAACACCACTGTTAATAGATCTAGGAGAAGAGCGATAGCCATCTACAACAGCTGCTATAGAACGACCAGAAAGGAAGCTAGAGATGAAGGCACAGATAGAAGGATAGAAACCGTAAGAGGGCAGTTTGGAAATTAAAGATTTATGCCAGACTCGATCAAAAGCCTTTGAGATGTCAAGTACAATGGCAAAGCTTTCACCAACATCACGAAAGGAGGATGACCAGGAGTCTGAAAGGTAGGTGAGAAGATCGCCTGTGGAGCGTCCCTGACAGAACCCATACTGATGATCAGAAAGAAGATTGTGATAGGAAAGATGCTTTAAAATTTTTCTATTAAGGATAGACTCAAAAACTTTTGAGATACAGGATGTTAAAGCAATTGGACGATAGTTAGAGGGCTGGGAATGGTCACCCTTCTTTGGGACTGGCTGAATGAGAGCAAACTTCCAGCAAGAAGGAAAGGTACAAGTTGATAGACAAAGGCGAAAGAGTTTGCCTAGGCAGGGTGTAAGCACAGAAGCACAGTTCTTGAGAACAACAGGAGGGACTCCATCAGGTCCATATGCCTTATTAGTACTGAGGCCAGTGATGTCAGAAAATACATCAGCTGAAGAAATTTTAATGTCAGCCATGAGGAAGTCAAAGGGGGGAAGTGATGGAGGAACAGCACCGGAATCGTCTAAGGTGGAATTGGAGGAGAAAGTCTGAGCGAAGAGATCTGCTTTATCAGTAGAAGAAATAGCTACAGAGCCATCAGAGTAGAAAAGAGGAGGGAAGGATGATGAGGTAAAGTTGTTAGAAAGGTTTTTGGCAAGGTGCCAGAAGGAGCGAGAAGAGTTCGAGTTAGAGAGTTGAGAGCATTTTGTACGGATGAAATTATTTTTAGCAGAGCGAAGAACAGACTTAGCACGATTCTGGGCAGAAATGTATAAAAGATGTGATTCAGGGGTGGGTTAGCTCTGGTACCTCATACATGTAAAAATCCGTTTGGTAATGCATTATTCTGATTCATTACCAAATGAATTTTTCATTACCATATTGGCCCACATTTGGTAATGAAAAATACCAAATGGCAACCCTGAGAGGGGAGGGGGGAGGGGGGAGGAAGAAAGGGGTAAAGGGGCCGTGGTGTAAACAGCTGTTCTTTCACGCGCGGCAATTTCAAATTACGGGAGGGGAAAAAATTTGATTTTGGGGGGATTTTTTTTTTTTCTTTTTTTGGCCATTTTTGGATTCTGAAGGTCCAGGCCCACAATGTCCAGTAAGTGAGGTGTCCGGAAAGTGGGTGTCCGGATAGTATATGGATTACTGTACACACAATCCACCCAACTGTCTCTCTTCTGAAGCACGTCAATTGCTCGAGTAAAAACTCAACAAGTTAGTAACACATGACCTTCCACTTCTGAATCCAAACTGACCATCAACCAAAATATTCATCTCATCCAGATATTTTACCCATCTATCTTTCAAAATTCTCTCGCACAATTTTGTAACCATGCTGGTTAGAGACACTGGTCTATAATTCAGGGGTTCTCTCCTGTTTCCTCCCTTATAAATTGGTACCACATTTGCCCTCTTCCATTCTTGAAGCACTTTCCTTTCTTCCAGAGAACACACAATTAAACTGTGAATCTTATCCGCCAGTTGTTTTCTGCATTCCTTCAGTACCCAATTAGAGATTCCATCTGGTCCTGGGGCTTTCCTTATATCGTGAGTTTCCAGTAATTTATATACTTCCTGTACTTCCACTTTTATATCTCATATCACTACATTTCTAGTCACCTCCTCTCCTTCGACAAACTCCTTTTCATTAGTGAAAACTGATTGGAAACATTTGTTCATTATTTCTGCTTGCGTTGCTGCATCTTTATAGACCTCTCCTACTTTCAGTTTGGTGATTCCTTCCTTTTGTTTCAATTTGCCATTGACAAATCAATAAAACAGTTTGGGTTCATCCTTACATTTGTTTATTATACCTTTTTCAAAGTATCTTTCTTCCTCTCTACATATTCTTGTGTATTCATTTCTAGTTCTTTTATATTCTTCCTTTGTTCTATTGTAACGTCTCTTTCTCCAATTGTTCCATGCCGTTTGTCTCTTTTTTTTTGCTATCATACACCTATTAAACCACTCCTTTTTCCTGTTTTCTTTCCCCCTTACTCATGGCACAAATTTTTCCACTCGTATTATAGAGGCCTAGAAAACTATCCCACTTCCTCTGTATCACTCTTGTTTCTCTGAATTTTCACTAATCTGCATTTTCAAAAAGTTTCTCAATCCTGTAAAGTTTGCTTTTCCAAAGTTATATCTTCCCTGCCTTTAAAGCTTGTCTCTTGGCTCCACGTTCCCTGTTATCATCTGAAACTCAATGACCACATGATCACTTTTTCCAATAAGACACAGATATTTCAAGGATTCTGTTACATCGGGTTCTTTGGTAAACAGTAAATCTAGTCTTGCTGGTGTGTCCTCACCTCGGAAATGTGTCTCTTCTTTGACCCATTGCGTCATCACATTGTTCATTGTTATATTTAATAATATAGTGCCCCATGAATCTTCGCTGCCTCCTGAGTCCCATTCCTCCCAGTTCACCTCTTTACAATTGAAGTCACCCATTAAAATTATATTGTTGCTTTTCTCAGTATTTTTCTGTAAATAACTAGCCATGTCTAACAACATTTCCTGGTATTCATCATCACTCCATGCTCTTGTCTTAGGAGGAACATACACTACCACCATATCTCTCTTGCTATTCTCTCCAGTTTCTAATATCATATTTATCACTTTGTCTCTGCCTTCTCGCATTTCCACAGTATCTACATTTATGTTGTTCTTCACTGCTATCATCACTCCTTCTCCCATTTTTCTTTTCTGTCTATTCTCCACAGTTTGTATTTTTTACCATCTCCCATATGAACATCAGTATCTTTCTCATAATTTGGTTTCTACAAAGCACATAACATCAGGTTCATGTACTGTACCCTCAAAAAATCGTTGATTTCTAGCCTTGCCAATATTAAACCATCTACATTAGTATATGCCACCATCACATTGTTTTTTTTTTATACCTTCTTTTCTCCATCTCTCTGTCGGTACCACTTTCTTAATTTCTGATCCATGACTCTCCAATAAAACACTGTCTGCTCCTCCTCCATTCTGTGTTCGTTTTTTACCTTTGCTTCTTTTACTGATGCCTTTATTTTAGCTCTTTCTTCCTCATTTGCATCTCTCCTTATCCAAACATTTTTTAACCCTTCCTTGTCTGATTGTTTCCATGTTCTACTGATAATTTTGTTTACTGTTGCCTGGGACTTAAACTTAACCCTCAATGGCCTTGCCCCTCCTTCCTCATACTTTCCTAACCTAAACACCTCTTCATTCTCATCTTGAGCTTCGTTGTTTTCCTCCATGACTACTGATGTTATTTCTTTAACCTTATTCAGTTCTTCTCATTCTCTTGCTGATCTTATTGTCATACATTTTTCTTTAACCCCTGAAATTATTACACATTTTTTCTTATCTGCTACATCCCTAACTAAAGATTCTTTACTTATCAGTACCCTAACCACTTCCGTCTCTACCTTTTCCTTGCTTTGTTGTTCTAAAATCTCTTTCAAATTTACATTTCCTTCTTCCTGAGTTTTCTTCCACCCCTAATGTTGCTCCTTGATTTCTTTAATGTGCTCGTCCTGTATTCTTGATTTGTATTCATACTCATCTAGTTTGTTTTTCATCCTGACCCTTTCTTCTCCCTACCTCTTATTCTCCCTCTTAAACTGTTTTATTTCATTAGAGGCAGTTTCATTGCTTACTTTTAATTCCGTAACTTCTCTTTCTTGTTCGTCACTGTGTGTACAAATTTTTTTCCAGTTTATTCCATAGAATTGTGATCTCGTTTTCCTGCTCTGTGGCCCATTCCTTTAACTCTCTAATTACTCTCCATACCTTTTTTATCTCCTGGACATTCCTCTCCGCTGTTTTCCCTATTTCTGGTACTCTTATTTGGTTTAACTTAATACTTCCATTTCCCACATCCTCTTCAGTGAAGCCCTCAAATCCTCTCTCGCCAGTCGTAAACAAAGCACCGTCCTTTTCCGCCATGATTCATCCATATGGAGACTTTCTAAATCCACTATGTTTTGTTCTTTTTATGACTGAAACTGTGGTTTTCCTTAACTACTCATTTACATAATCACAAATTGGCTGGTCTCCTTTTTGTCACAGATTCAGTCTTTAGTTCTCCACAATCCAGGGAGACCTCCGTCTTTGTCGGCGACCTGTATGTGTGTGTGTGTGTGTGTGAGTGGTGAGTGAGTGAGTGAGTGAGACTAGGGGGGGAGGTAGTAGTGCAGTTTGGCTTTCTTGTGTCCCTCTCTGTCCCCCCACCTTCCCCCACCCCTGCTTGTCTCCCTCCCCATCGCCCCACTCTCTCTCTCATCATCATCATCATCATCATCATCATCATCACCACCCTTTCTCCTCATACCCCTCCCCTCGTCTGTCTCCATATGCATGGCGTACTGCCAGCTGCCTGCCTAGCTGTCACTATCAGTTGCCCCCTAAAGCATCTCAGCACCAAATGTCCCACCGACCTACCCTCCTGCGTGTGATGTTTGATGTACCATGTTTTTAGCAATAGTATTTTTTATGAGGATAATAACATAACCTCTGGTGTTTCTGTGTCAGTCTCTGTTGGGTAATGTATATGAGAGTTTGAGTTTGGGTCTGGAACACATCTCTAGCTTTTCCTCAGTATCTTTTTTGGGGAAATTGGTTCGATATCTGACATACATGCTGACCCAACGTTCCCACTGGTACACAACATTGCCGGATATTGGTGTATGGACTATTCCCCTGTACAAAAGAAAAGGGGAAAAAGAAGTGTGTGGTAGTCAGGGACATTTGTCTTCTTAGTGTAATAGGCAGAGTATATGCTAGGATACTTATTGATAGAGTTAGAGAAATAACAGGAATATGTTGGAGAAGAATAGAGTACTTATGAAGGGCACCATTCACTTACTCGATGTAATGCTGCTTTGAGTGTCTGGCCTTTCCTCTCTTCCTTCCTTCTTCTTTTTCATTTTCCTTCAATCTTTCCATTTCCTTCTGTCTATGGGTGACTTTACATTTCCTCTTCTTTCTTTGTTTCCTTCATTCTTTTCTCTTTCTTCTGCCTTTTGATGACTGCACTAAGTGACAAACCAAATGGTTTCCTGTACACCAGGAAACCATTTACATTGCTGGGTGGTAACCCTATAACCAAGTTATGGTATCTGGTGGTTTAGTGGGTAATTAAGGGTCTCCAGCCGAGGATGAGATGGAGGGATAGGGTGGAGAGGTATATAAGAGAGGGGTGTGTGAGTTGGGAGCGGGGCAGTGAAATGGCGGGGGACAGGGTGACGTGGAGGAGATTTATTTGTCACCACCCCGAACGAGATTGATCGTCTGGCAATAGATAGATAGACAGTCGGATTGAGCCTGTGTATGTTTATATCCAAGGGGTGGTTGGGGTTTATTGCTCATGTAATGCCACTCAGGGATGAGTGAGGCTGGTCACTCTCATCTTAAATGTCAGGACCATCTTGCTTAGGCCAGGCTCCTACACTCCTCATGGGGCAACATAGGATTGGATGATGGATGGATGGATGGATGGAAGAGGTTGTGTCGGTGAGATATTCACCCTTAGGTGGTAGGTAGTGGCGATCACCCTTAGGTGGTAGGTAGTGGCGACCATCATCCACTCACTTGATGTAGTGCTGCCTCCTTCTTCCTTCACTTTTATCATTCTTTTTCTGTGTCTGTTGTCCTCTCTTCCTATTTCACCCATCTTTCCTGTCACTTCTTATTGCCTTCCTTTCCATCACAGGTGGTTTTACATGAGTGACAAGCCAAATGGTTTCCTGTAAGCCAAGAAACCATTTATAACGCTGAGTGGTAACCATATAACCGAACCATACGTGCTCCATACGTGTCAACAAGTGGGTTGGTGGAGAGTTAGTGTCCCTCCCCGTAAAACAAATACAGTACAGTCACTATTTTCATGACTAATTGGTACCGCAATTGTGGCGCGAAACTTAAACTCGCGAAATTCGTGCGTATACTTTACATGTAATAAATGGTAATTGGTTCCGGGTTCAGCCACCTCATTCCCCCTTAGCTACCCATTAATGACACAATACCCCTACTATAAATTACATACAATTAATGAGACAAATAATATATTACTGAACAAAGAATTTACTAGCATTGACTTTTAGGCTGAACTGCTTGATGGGGCTTGAAGATGAGTTCTGAGGCTGGGAGCAGTGGTTAGTTACCACCTGTTTCTTTCAGAGGTTAAACTAAATGCACGTCAAGTTGAGAAATAGGAAATTTAACTCACACTAGCACTCACTGCATCACAGTTCCTTTTAATTGAACTCACTGTTGATTCTGGGCACTTACACTTCTTCACAATATCACATGTTCTAGCACCACCGTCCAGCATGGCTAGTATACCACGCTTTTCTTCCAGAGAATATTTCTTCATACTCACGCCTTTAATGTACTCCCGGGTACCCTTGCCCTTCCTTGAACCCTCAGTGCTGCGGTCACTCGTTATGTATGACAGGGTGGATAGACAAGGATTGTGGAAAGTATTAAGAATACATGGAGCAGATGGGAAGTTGTTGAATGCTGTGAAGAGTATGTATGATGGTGCTAAGGCTGCAGTGAATGTGGATGGTGAACTGAGTGAATTTTTCTCTCTTGAAGGTTGGGTTGAAACAGGGATGTCATATCTCCATGGTTGTTTAATCTGTATATGGATGGGGTAATAAAAGAGGTACAAGGTAGGGCAGTGGATGTTGGAGTGGCCCTAGTAAGAGAGGGTAGTGTTTGGAAACACCCTGTACTGTTGTTTGCAGACAAAGGGGAGCTGCAAGGCTTGGTGGATGAGTTTGGGAGAGTGTGTAAGAAACAGAATCTAAAGGTGAATGTGGGGAAGAGTAAAGTGATGGTCTTTGAGCGAGGTGAAGTCAGTGAATGTACAGTGAGGTTGGGTGGTGAGGAAATGGAAAATGTGAGTACGTTTAAGTACTTGGGGAGTTTGATGAGTAAGGATGGAAGTTTGGAGGATGAAGTGCGTGAAAGGGTACAACAAGGAAGAAAGGTTGCTGATTCCTTGAAAGCGGTGATAAGAAACAGAGAAGTGAGCAGGGAAGTGAAAAAGTTACTACATGACAGTATTGTGATACCAACTCTAACGTATGGAAGTGAAGCTTGGACGTTGTTGGAAGGACGCAAGTCAAGAATGAGAGCAGTGGATATGGGTTATATAAGAGGAGCCTGTGGAGTCACATGGAGAGACAGGCTAACAAATGAGGATATAAAGGAGCGTTGTGGTGTGGACGTGGACGTGATAGGAAGCGTTAGGAGGAACACACCGAGGTGTTTTGGCCATGTGGAGAGGATGGAGGGTGAGAGACTGAAGAGGAGAGTGTATGTGAGTGAGGTGGAGGGGGGAAGAGGGAGGGGGAGGCCGAGGATGAGATGGAGGGATGGGGTGGAAATGTATATGAGAGAGGTGGGTGTGAGTTGGGAGCAGGGCAGTGAAATGGCAGGGGACAGGGCGACGTGGAGGCGATTTGTTTGTGGCCACCCTGTACGGGCTTAAGGTGTCTGGCAATAGATAGATAGATAGATAGAAACACGTTACACAACATACAAACTAGAGACTCAAGAGAGATTGTCCTGTGAGTGTGAATCACAACACGAAGTGGTGCGGGATACGGCGTCACAAACATGGCGGCGGTGGCTCAAAAATAGTGACTGCAGAGATGCAGGGGCACGCGAAAATCGTAGGAAAATCGTGAGACTCCGAGGAAGAAAATGTTCCCATGTCATCACGAAATGATTTTTTGCAAGAGTACATATATCACGAAAATAGTGACTTTACTCTAACTCAAAGTCAAATGGCCACTCTTTACGGGATTGTGACGTCTGGCAATAGATAGATAGTTAGATAGATAGATGGGTCTTTAGTGGAGAAGCTTCTAGAGATGGGAAAGAAGTTATATGTTGCCTTCATGGATTTGGAGAAAACATATGACAGCGTGGATAGACAAAGAATGTGGAAAATACTAAGAATATATGGAGTAAATGGGAAATTTTTTAATGCCATGAAAAGTATGTATGAGAGTGCTAAGGCTGCAGTGCATGTGGATAGTGAACTGAGTGAATTTTTTCATCTGAATGTTGGAGTGAAACAAGGATGTGTCATGTCTCCATGGTTGTTGGGTCTGTATATTGATGGGATTGTAAAAGAGATACAAAGTAGAGCAGTGGATGTTGGAGCGACCCTAACGAGAGGGCAGCATTTGGAAACTTCCCGTATTGTTGTTTGCAGATGATTCTGTATTGTTAATTGAAGATGAAGGGAAACTGCAAGGCTTGATGAATGAGTTTGGGAGAGTGTTTAAGAAACGGAGTGTAAAGGTGAATGTAGGGAAGAGTAAAGTTATGATCTTTGAGAGAAATGAAATCACTGAATGTACAGTGAGGTTGGATGGTGAGGAAATGGAAATTGTGAGTGCATTTAAGTACTTGGGTAGTGTGATGAGTGAGGATGGAAGTTTGGAGGATGAAGTGCTTGAAAGGGTATAACAAGGAAGAAGGGTGGCTGGTTCTTTGAAAGCCGTGATAAGAAGTAGAGAAGTAAGCATGGAAGTTAAAAAGTCGCCTCATGATACTACAGTATTGTGATACCAACTCTGACATATGGAAGTGAAGCTTGGACCTTGTTGGAAGGACACAGGTCAAGAGTGAGAGCAGTGGTAATGAATTATTTGAGAGAAGGATGTGGAGTTACATGAAGAGACAGACTGACAAATGAGGAAGTGAAGCAGCATTGCAATATGGATGTGATGGAAAGCGTTAGGAGAAATACATTGAGGTGGTTTGGCCTTGTGGGGAGGATGGAGAGCAAGAGACTAAGGAGGACAGTGTATGTGAGTGTGAGGGAGAGGGGGAGAGGGAGGGGGAGGCCTAGGATGAAATAGAGGGATGGAATGGAGAGGTATACAAGAGAGGAGGGTGTAAGCTGGGGGGAAGTAGTGAAATGGTGAGGGGACAGGGCAACATGGAGGCAATTTGTTTGTGGCCACCTCTGATGGGATTAAGGCATCTGGCAGTAGGTAGATAGATAGACATACAGTATTGCAAACACAGGTTTTCCCACCACCACCACCACCACCACCACCACCACCACCACCACCACCCCTGGGAAAAGAAGTATCATAACTAGAAAGTGAATGATTTCCAATAGAAAAGACTATCAAACTCGAACGAATTACGTAAAAATGCATTAGATAAGCATAGCTTTATTCCTGAAATCACATTGTGACTTCTAAATATTAACCGAGTCTTCTGTTAATCGGTTCACTACAGAAAGTCTCTCCTAAACTGAATTAAATTATTTGGTAGCAGCAGTAATGAAGTTCAGTTAATGTACACTAATAGGAGAAAACCCCCCCTACCCCCTGGGAGTAGGGGTTTTTTTCAAGAATACTCCCCCAGTATCTCTGCTTGTCGTAAAAGGTGACTAAAAGGGTTGGCGGAGGGTTAGTGCCCCTCCCCGGAAAACAACTAACTAAAAAAACAAACAATAAGCCTCGGACAAGGACTGACCAAACGATGACGACCAAGAACCGGACAAAGGACGTGATTATTGGAACATGGAATGTAAGGGGAGCGAATGATGAGGTGAAAGAGAGAGAGATTGTCCAGGTGCTTGAGGGTGCGAAAGTGGATGTATGTGGAATAACTGAAACAAAATGGAGAGGAGAAAGTGTGAGAGAATGGGAGTAGGGATGGGGTATATGTGCAGGAGTAGATGAGAATGAGAGGGCAAAGGAAGGAGTATGTATAGTTGTGAGTAAAAGATGGAAGAGGAGCATAAGACAGTATGGATCAGTTGGGTCTAGGATTGTGTGGGTAAAGTTGAAAGTTGGAATACAAATGTGGGTGATTGTGTGTATGTATGCGCCAACGCAAGACAGTGCTAGAAGAGTGAGAGAAGAGTTCTGGACAAATGTGGAAGTGTGCATGGAAAAGTTTGGAAGGAATGAGAGAGTGTTTTTGATTGGTGATATGAATGGTAAAGTTGGGAATGTGAAGGTGGATGGAATAGTTGGTGAGTGGGGTGTGCCTGCTGAGATAGATGAGAATGGGAGTGCGTTAGTGGACATTTGTGCTGGAAGGAGGTTTGTGATAGCCAATACCCTCTTCAGGCATAAAATGATCCACAGGTATACATGGCGAGTGATGAGAAGGGTGGGTGGTGAACTGAATGAAAGGAAGGCAATGATTGATTATGTGTGTGTGGATGAAAGGATGCAAAGATGTGTAATGGATGCAAGAGTTTATAGAGGATGGGGGAGTGGACTTTCTGACCACTACTTAGTGGTGGCTAGAATTAGATTTCAAGAAAGATGGAGGAATAGAAGAAAGGAAAGACGAGAGGAAGGAGTAGTGGCAAGGAGGGTGGAAAGGTTAGAAGAGGATGAGAAAAAGGCAGAGTATAAGAGAGAAGTGGAGGAACGATTAGGCAAATATGAACTGGAGCAGATGGGAGACGTGGAAGGTGTGTGTAGGATATTTACAGAAGAAATATGTGCAGCATGTGATGTGGTGTGTGGAAGGAAGAGAAGACGGAGGGGGGTGCAAGGAACAGCGTGGTGGACTGAAGAGGTGAAACAGGCTGTGGCACAAAAGAAGAAAGCATACAATGAATGGATGAGAAATATGGGCGTGGAAGAAGTTGAGAAGCGGAAGAGAGAGTTATATGTAGAAAGAAGGAGAGAGGTGAAAAGATTAGTAAGAGAAAGTAAGAAGAGAGTGGATGAGGAATTTGGAAGGAATTTGAGTGTAAAGTGGAGGGACTGTAAGAAAATGTTCTGGAAAAAGGTGAAAAGAGTAAGACAGGGTGGAAGTGAAGTTAGCAGGGGAGTGAAAGATAAAAATGGTAGGTTACTAGTGGAGAAGGGAGAAAAAGTGAGCAGATGGAGAGAACACTTTAAGGAATTGTTGAACGTAGAGGATGGAAGTAATGCGAGTATAAGTGGCTGGGGAATGGCTAGGAGGAGGAGGGAAGTGAGAAGACAGGAAGAAATCAGTAGGATAGAAGTTGTGGAAGCAATGAAGAAAGTTAAATTGGGGAAAGCCCCAGGAATTGATGGAATGTGTGGTGAAATGCTGAAGCATGGGGGAGAGATAGTAGTAGAATGGATGTGGAAGATGTGCAGATTGGCCTGGGAGGAAGGTAGAGTCCCGGAGGATTGGAAGTCAGGTATAATTATTCCCTTGTACAAAGGAAAAGGGGAAAAAGAAGTGTGTGGTGATCATAGGGGCATTTGTCTTCTTAGTATAATAGTAAAAGTGTATGGTAGGATACTTATTGACAGAGTTAGAGAAAGAACAGAGAAATTAGTTGGAGAAGAATAGGGAGGCTTTAGGAAGGGAAGAGATTGTGTAGATTAGATATTCATTCTTAGATCTTTAATGGAAAAGTTTCTAGAGAAGGGAAAGAAGTTGTATGCAGCTTTCATGGATTTGGAGAAAGCATATGACAGGGTGGATAGACAAGGATTGTGGAAAGTGTTAAGAATATATGGAGTAGATGGGAAGTTGTTGAATGCTGTGAAGAGTATGTACGATGGTGCGAAGGCTGCAGTGCATGTGGATGGTGAACTAAGTGAATTTTTCTCTTTGAAAGTTGGGTTGAAACAGGGATGTGTCATGTCTCCATGGTTGTTCAATCTGTACATGGATGGGGTAATAAAAGAGGTACAAGGTAGGGTAGTGGATGTTGGAGTGTCCCTGGTGAGAGAGGATAGTGTTTGGAAACTCCCTGTACTGTTGTTTGCAGATGATACTGTGTTGTTGAGTGAAGACGAAGGGGAGCTGCAAGGCTTGGTGGATGAATTTGGGAGAGTGTGTAAGAAACGGAATCTAAAGGTGAATGTAGGGAAGAGTAAAGTGATGGTCTTTGAGAGAGGTGAAGTCAGTGAATGTACAGCGAGGTTGGATGGTGAGGAATTGGAAAATGTGAGTACGTTTAAGTACTTGGGTAGTGTGATGAGTAAGGATGGAGGTTTGGAGGGTGAAGTGCTTGAAAGGGTACAGCAGGGAAGAAAGGTTGCTGGTTCTTTGAAAGCAGTGATAAGAAACAGGGAAGTGAGCATGGAAGTGAAAAAGTTACTACATGACAGTATTGTGATACCAACTCTAACGTATTTAAGTGAAGCTTGGACGTTGTTGGAAGGACACAAGTCAAGAGTGAGAGCAGTGGAAATGAGTTATTTAAGAGGAGCCTGTGGAGTCACATGGAGAGACAGGCTGACGAATGAGAATATAAAGGAGCGTTGTGGTGTGGATGTGGATGTGATAGGAAGCGTTATGAGGAACACACTGAGGTGGTTTGGCCATGTGGAGAGGATGGAGGGTGAAAGACTGACGAAGAGAGTGTATGTGAGTGAGGTGGAGGGGGGAAGAGGGAGGGGGAGGCCGAGGATGAGATGGAGGGATGGGGTGGAAAGGTATATGAGAGAGGGGGGTGTGAGTTGGGAGCAGGGCAGTGAAATGGCGGGGGACAGGGCGACTTGAGGACGATTTATTTGTGGCCACCCCAAACGGGATTGAGGCGTCTGGCAATAGATAGATAGATTTATGTAGGTTATCTCTTGACACAGTAGTATGCTTATTGGATAGACCAAAATTATCATTTAGAAGAACACTGTATATATGGTATTTGCAGTAAGTTCTTATAGGTAACTTTTTGAGTACAGTATTGTTTTTTCTATAAAATCCACAGATTACAAAAGTGAGATTGCCTTTTGAAATTACGATGCTCCCTTTGAGGCTTATTTGTCAGTTTCCTCTAATGTACAGCACCAGTTGTATGGAAGAAATTGTGATTTCAGTGGTAGCATACATTTCTGACTAAAGATAAGGACACTTTTTATTGTGGTGTTTTTGTCACAGAAATAGAAAGGAAATTTACTGGTGTGTCGAAATTCCACGTTCACAGACTGCAGACAGTGGGCAACCGTCAGACACTCCCCGTAGTTTCACCATTGACTACAGAAACAACCAATTCCTAAAGGATGGCCAGCCATTTCGCTATGTATCAGGATCCATCCACTATTTCCGGGTTCTTGCAAAGAACTGGCATGATCGGCTGTGGAAGCTGAGGATGGCTGGTTTCAACGCTGTCCAGACGTGAGTAGAATAGAATTTTGGGTCATTTGTTGTCAGCATCCCATTTATTACTGAATTACAGAGAATCGCCTCTATATGACTGGTAAAGCACATTAAAAAAAAAAAAAATGTGAGTGGTTAGGTCTGTGAGGTAGAGCTGGGTTTTAGGGACTTGAATAGTGAGTAAACTTGTGTCAGGCAAATTCCATTGGGCATGCTAGTGATACCGTGCCCTACTTCATGTTCTGTCTTTCCTCTCTTTTTGGACCAAACCTCATCCACAGATGGTAGAAGAGATCAGTATGATGACGATGGTGTTAACTGAATACAGTCCTTGTTATTTGTTTTGTTGTGAAAGAGAGAGAGAGATTGTCCAGTTGCTTGAGGGTGCGAAAGTGGATGTATGTGGAATAACTGAAACAAAATGGAGAGGAGAAAGTGTGAGAGAATGGGAGTATGGATGGGGTATATGTGCAGGAGTAGGTGAGAATGAGAGGGCAAAGGAAGGAGTATGTATAGTTGTGAGTAAAAGATGGAAGAAGAGCATAAGACAGTATGGATCACTTGGGTCAAGGATTGTGTGGGTAAGATTGAAAGTTGGAATACAAATGTGGGCGATTGTGTGTGTGTATGTGCCAACGCAAGATCGTGCTAGCAGAGTGAGAGAAGAGTTCTGGACAAATGTGGAAGTGTGCATGGAAAAGTTTGGAAGGAATGAGAGAGTGTTTTTGATTGGTGATATGAATGGTAAAGTAGGGAATGTGAAGGTGGATGGAATAGTTGGTGAGTGGGGTGTGCCTGCTGAGATAGATGAGAATGGGAGTGCGTTAGTGGACATTTGTGCTGGGAGGGGGTTTGTGATAGCCAATACCCTCTTCAGGCATAAAATGATCCACAGGTATACATGGCGAGTGATGAGAAGGGTGGGTGGTGAGCTGAATGAAAGGAAGGCAATGATTGATTATGTGTGTGTGGATGAAAGGATGCGAAGATGTGTAATGGATGCAAGAGTTTATAGAGGTTGGAGGAGTAAACTTTCTGACCACTACTTGGTGGTGGCCAGAATTAGGATCCAAGTAAGATGGAGGAATAGAAGAAGGGAAAGACAAGAGGAAGGAGTAGTTGCAAGGAGAGTGGAAAGGTTACAAGAGGATGAGAAAAAGGCAGAGTATAAGAGAGAATTGGAGGAACGATTGGGCAAATATGAATTGGAGTAGATGGAGGACATGGAAGGTGTGTGCAGGATATTTACAGAAGAAATATGCGCAGCATGTGATGTGGTGTGTGGGAGGAAGAGAAGACGGAGGGGGGTGCAAGGAATAGCGTGGTGGACTGAAGAGGTGAGACAGGCTGTGGCACAAAAGAAGAAAGCATACAATGAATGGATGAGAAATATGGGCGTGGAAGAAGTTGAGATGCGGAAGAGAGACTTATATGTAGAAAGAAAGAGAGAGGTGAAAAGATTAGTATGAGAGAGTAAGAAGAGAGTGGATGAGGAATTTGGAAGGAATTTGAGTGTAAAGTGGAGGGACTGTAAGAAAATGTTCTGGAAAGAGGTGAAGAGAGTAAGACAGGGTGGAAGTGAGGTTAGCAGGGAAGTGAAAGATAAAAATGGTAGATTACTAGTGAAGAAGGGAGAAACAGTGAGCAGATGGAGAGAACACTTTAAGGAATTGTTGAACATACAGGATGGAAGTAATGCGAGTATAAGTGGCTGGGGAATGGCTGGGAGGAGGAGGGAGGTGAGAAGACAGGAAGAAATCAGTAGGATAGAAGTTGTGGAAGCATTGAAGAAAGTTAAATTGGGGAAAGCCCCAGGAATTGATGGAGTGTGTGGTGAAATGCTGAAGCAAGGGGGAGAGATAGTAGTAGAATGGATGTGGAAGATGTGCAGATTGGCCTGGGAGGAAGTTAGAGTCCCGGAGGATTGGAAGTCAGGTATAAAAATTCCGTTGTACAAAGGAAAAGGGGAAAAAGAAGTGTGTGGTAATCATAGGGGCATTTGTCTTCTTAGTATAATAGGAAAAGTACCGTATATGATAGGATACTTATTGACAGAGTTAGAGAAAGAACAGAGAAATTAGTTGGAGAAGAACAGGGAGGCTTTAGGAAGGGAAGAGATTGTGTAGATCAGATATTCATTCTTAGATCTTTATTGGAAAAGTTTCTAGAGAAGGGAAAGAAGTTGTATGCAGCTTTCATGGATTTGGAGAAAGCATATGACAGGGTGGATAGACAAGGATTGTGGAAAGTATTAAGAATATATGGAGTAGATGGGAAGTTGTTGAATGCTGTGAAGAGTATGTATGATGGTGCTAAGGCTGCAGTGCGTGTGGATGGTGAACTGAGTGAATTTTTCTCTTTGAAAGTTGGGTTGAAACAGGGATGTGTCATGTCTCCATGGTTGTTCAATCTGTACATGGATGGGGTAATAAAAGAGGTACAAGGTAGGGTAGTGGATGTTGGAGTTGCCCTGGTGAGAGAGGATAGTGTTTGGAAACTCCCTGTACTGTTGTTTGCAGATGATACTGTGTTGTTGAGTGAAGACGAAGGGGAGCTGCAAGGCTTGGTGGATGAGTTTGGGAGTGTGTGTAAGAAACGGAATCTAAAGGTGAATGTAGGGAAGAGTAAAGTGATGGTCTTTGAGAGAGTTGAAGTCAGTAAATGTACAGCGAGGTTGGATGGTGAGGAATTGGAAAATGTGATTACGTTTAAGTACTTGGGTAGTGTGATGAATAAGGATGGAGGTTTGGAGGGTGAAGTGCTTGAAAGGTTACAGCAGGGAAGAAAGGTTGTTGGTTCTTTGAAAGCAGTGATAAGAAACAGGGAAGTGAAAAAGTTACTACATGACAGTATTGTGATACCAACTCTAACGTATGGAAATGAAGCTTGGACGTTGTTGGAAGGACACAAGTCAAGAGTGAGAGCAGTGGAAATGAGTTATTTAAGAGGAGCCTGTGGAGTCATATGGAGAGACAGGCTGACGAATGAGGATATAAAGGAGCGTTGTGGTGTGGATGTGGATGTGATAGGAAGCATTATGAGGAACACACTGAGGTGGTTTGACCATGTGGAGAGGATGGAGGGTGAGAGACTGATGAAGAGAGTGTATGTGAGTGAGGTGGAGGGGGAAAGAGGGAGGGGGAGGCCGAGGATGAGATGGAGGGATGGGGTGGAGAGGTATATGAGAGAGGGGGGTGTGAGTTGGGAGCAGGGCAGTAAAATGGCGGGGGACAGGGGACGTGGAGGCAGTTTGTTTGTGGCCACCCCAAACGGGATTGAGGCGTCTGGCAATAGATAGATAGATAGATTATTTGGTTTTTAACCATGCTCACAGAAAATCAGAAAAAACTGTTTATTAATGTCCCATTGCCACTCATAAACCCATTTTCTGGTTTCCCACAGTATCGGTATAAAAAAATCTATCTGTATATCTATTGCCAGACGCCTCAATCCCGTTTGGGGTGGCCACAAACAAATCACTTCCATGTCGCCCTCACCCCCTCCATTTCACTGCCCCGCTCCCAACTCACACCCTCCTCTCTCATATACCTCTCCACCCCATCCCTCCATCTCATCCTTGGCCTCCCCCTCCCTCTTCCCCCCTCCACTTCACTCACGTACACTCTCTTTGTCAGTCTTTCACCCTCCATCCTCTCCATGTGGCCAAACTACCTCAGTGTATTCCTCTTAATGCTTCCTATCACATCCACATTCACACCACAACGCTCCTTTATATCCTCATTTGTCAGCCTGTCTCTGCATGTGACTCCACAGTCTCCTCTTAAATAACTCTTTTCCACTGCTCTCACTCTTGACTTGAGTTCTTCCAGCAACGTCCAAGCTTCACTTCCATACGTTAGAGTTGGTATCACAATACTGTCATGTAGTAACTTTTTCACTTCCCTGCTCACTTCCTTGCTTCTTATCACTGCTTTCAAGGAACCAGCAACCTTTCTTCCCTGCTGTACCCTTTCAAGCACTTCACCCTCCAAACCTCCATCCTTACTCATCACAGTACCCAAGTACTTAAATGTACTCACATTTTCCAATTCCTCACCATCTAACCTTGCTGTACATTCACTGATTTCACCTCTCTCAAAGACCATCACTTTACTCTTCCCTACATTCACCTTTAGATTCCGTTTCTTACCCACTCTCCCAGACTCATTCACCAAGCCTTGCAGCTCTCCTTCGTCTTCATTCAACAACACAGTATCATCTGCAAACAACAGTACAGGGAGTTTCCAAACACTACCCTCTCTCACCAGGGCAACTCCAACATCTACCTTGTACCTCTTTTATTTCCCCATCTATGTACAGATTGAACAACCATGGAGACATGACACATCCCTGTTTCAACCCAGCCTTCAAAGAGAAAAATTCACTCAGTTCACCATCCACACACACTGCAGCCTTAGCACCATCATACATACTCTTCACAGCATTCAACAACTTCCCATCTACTCCATATATTCTTAATACTTTCCACAATCCTTGTCTATCCACTCTGTCATATGCTTTCTCCAAATCCATGAAAGCTGCATACAACTTCTTTCCCTTCTCTAGAAACTTTTCCACTAAAGATCTAAGAATGAATATCTGATCTACACAATCTCTTCCCTTCCTAAAGCCTCCCTGTTCTTCTCCAACTAATTCGTCGGTTCTTTCTCTAACTCTGTCAATAAGTATTCTACCATACAGTTTTCCTATTATTCTAAGAAAGAATCCCGCATGATTACCACACACTTCTTTTTTCCTTTATACAATGGAATAATTATACCAGACTTCCAATCCTCCAGGACTCTACCTTCCTCCCAGGCCAATCTGAACATCTTCCACATCCATTCTACTACTATCTCTCCCCCATGCTTCAGCATTTCACCACACTCTCCATCAATTCCTGGGGCTTTCCCCAATTTAACTTTCTTCATTGCTTCCACAACTTCTATCCTACTGATTTCTTCCTGTCTTCTCACCTCCCTCCTTCTCCCAGCCACTCCCCAGCCACTTATATGTGCATTAATTCCATCCTGTATGTTCAAGAATTCCTTAAGTGTTCCCTCCATCTGCTCACTTTTTCTCCCTTCTCCACTAGTAATCTACCATTTTTATCTTTCACTCCCCTGCTAACTTCACTTCCACCCTGTCTTACTCTTTTCACCTCTTTCCAGAACATTTTCTTACAGTCCCTCCACTTTACACTCAAGTTCCTTCCAAATTCCTCATCCACTCTCTTCTTACTCTCTCTTACTAATCTTTTCACCTCTCTCTTTCTTTCTACATTTAACTCTCTCTTCCGCCTCTCAACTTCTTCCACGCCCCTTTTTCTGATTCATTCATTATATGCTTTCTTCTTTTGTGCCACAGCCTGTCTCACCTCTTCATTCCACTACGCTGTTCCTTGCACCCCCCACCGTCTTCTCTTCCTCCCACACACCACATCACATGCTGCACATATTTCTTCTGTAAATATCCTGCACACACCTTCCACGTCCTCCATCTGCTCCAATTCATATTTGCCCAATCGTTCCTCCACTTCTCTCTTATACTCTGCCTTTTTCTCATCCTCTTGTAATCTTTCCACTCTCCTTACAAATACTCCTTCTTGCCGTTCTTCCCTTCTTTTATTTCTCCATCCTAATTGGACATTGATTTTGGCCATCACCAAGTAGTGGTCAGAAAGTCCATTCCCCCAACCTCTATAGGCTCTTGGATCCATTACACATTTTCACATCCTTTCATCCACACACACATAATCAATCATTGCCTTCTTTTCATTCAGTTCACCACCCACCCTTCTCATCACTCGCCATGTATACCTGTGGATCATTTTGTGCCTGAAGAGGGTATTGGCTATCACCAACCCCCTCCCAGCACAAATGTCCACTAATGCACTGCCATTCTCATCTATCTCAGCAGGTTCACCCCACTCACCAACTCTTCCATGCACCTTCACATTCCCTACTTTACCATTCATATCACCGATCAAAAACACTCTCTCATTCCTTCCAAACTTTTCCATGCACACTTCCACATTTGTCCAGAACTCTTCTCTCACTCTGCTTGCAAGATTTTGCTTTGGCGCATACACACACACAATCGCCCACATTTGTATTCCAACTGATCTATACTGTCCTATGCTCTTCTTCCATCTTTTACTCACGACTATACATACTCCTTCTTTTGCCCTCTCATTCTCACCTACTCCTGCATATATACCCATCCATACTCCCGTTCACGCACACTCTCGCCACTCCATTTAATTTCAGTTATTCCACATACATCAACTTTCGCACCCTCAAGCACCTGGACAATCTCTCTCTCTTTCACCTCATCATTCGCTCCCCTTACGTTCCACGTTCCGATTACCATGTCCTTTGTCCGGTCCTTGGTCATCATCTTTTGGTCAATCCTTGTCCGAGGCTTATTGTTTGTCTTTTTAGTTAGTTGTTCTCCAAGGAGGGGCACTAACCCTCCGCCAACCCTTTTAGTTGCCTTTTACGACAAGCAGGGGTACTGGGGGAGTATTCTTGAAAAAAAAAACCCCTACCCCCAGAGGGGGTAATAATTGTATGAAAAAAAACTGTGACTTTTTGAAAGACATCCGTAACATAATGAATACTGTACTGACTGTAGTTGTACTTTGTTCATTTCCTTTCAACCTGTCAGCATGAGAGGTTGATATACTTCAAGATGTGTGATCACCTCATAAATATATACAAAAATTGCATATATACCTTTGGATTGATTCAGAGACTTTGCAAGTTGTCCAAAATGGAGTATTCAAGTATGAAGAGGATCCATCAACAAAGAGGGAAAGTAGGATTTATATTATCAATAAAAAGACTGGTCCTCCCACGCTACACAATTTAATCAATGCCAAAATCAGCAGGTTATAATTAGGCTAGGTTGTATTAGGGTACATTAGGTTAGGATATGTTGGGTTAGGTAAGATTAGGTTAGAATAAAGTATATTAGATAAGGGTAGGTTTGGGTAAATCAAGTTAGGTTAGGTTGCAGATATTTAGATTAAGTTATGGTAAATTAGATTAGGTATGGGTAGGCTAGAATAAATGAGATTAGGTTAAGGTAGGATGGTTTGTGTTAAGACAAAGCGCAGCTGATGAGGGTAGTTTGATGCTGAAATGACATGCTGAGATGGCATCCCTCTGTCTTTGCCACTTAAGATGGTGTCCATTTGTTTTTAGTGCTGTGACAGTGGTAAACAAATACTGCATTTTGAAGGCTGTTCAGAAATAGTAAGAAACATCAAAATTTGAAATTGCACTTAAACTCATAAAATCACTTGAAGAGCTTTGGTAAAGAAAAAGCTGAAGAAAACTGCCAAATTAGGTCATCACATGTCTTGAAAGTTACTGAGAGGCCTTTCCAGCTGGATGAACTTTGGAGACAAGAAGAAGGAACTAAGAAAAGATGTCATAACACAGAAAGTGTTATATATTTGAGATTAACCTCTTCAGTGTGCAAAACCTGTCTTAAAAGCTGAATACAGTAAATTGAACTATGCAGAGATTTAAATTCTATTGGATATCCTTGGACTGGTGGAGTTATAAATGAGGGGGTGATTGTACAGGTATGTGCACGTTTCCCTTTTTTTTTTTTTTTTTTTTACCAGTATGTAACAGTTGTAAGTACAGTATTGACTGGCGAACTTGCATGCAGTGTTATTGAGAGCAGGTAGCATGAAGGTACAGAAGTTTTATATGCTTTACTATCATCACAGTTTTCACAGTGATTCTAGGCCTAATTGTAGGTTTGTATTTGTTCTGCAATCGGTGTTTGAAGAATAGGACCCTCGCACTATCTCTCTATCTATGATGAGATACTAATCCCCTAAAGGGTGGCTACATACAGATTGCCTCCATGTTGCCCTGTCCTGTACCATTTGGCTGCCCTCTCTTCAACTGACACCCCCAGTCACTCATATATCTCTCTCCACTCCAACCCTCCATCTCATCCTTTGTCTCCCTCTTCATCTCACTCACAAATGCTCTCCTAGTAAGTTGCACATTTTCCATTCTCTTCTTATGGCTGGACCATCTCAAAATATTTCTCTGAACACTTTCAGTTGCATCCACATGAGTACCTCAGGACTTTATAGTCAGTTGTAATAAATTGAGGAAGAAGAAGGTTATGTAAGTTATCTCGGCATTAAATCGTTTTGTAATGGTTAGTATAGAATGTAATGTGTTTGTCAGCTAAATTCTTAAATACAGTCAGCTTGTTTGTTTTTACCTGTTATGTTACATGAAATTTGATGTGCTGCAAGTATGAGACAATAATGAATCTCATTTTTTATTGGTGAAACAGACCCTCCATTCTTCCCACGCTTGGCAAGCAACTGAGTTCAAGGGGATCTTTGTCAGATTATGGAAGATAATCAGATTTTCTTGTTCCATCCATCCATCCATCATACTAACCTACATTGCCCCATGAGGAGCGTAGGAGCCCAGGGCTAGGCTGTTGGTCCCGACATCTAAGATGAGAGTGACCAGCCTCACTCATCCCTGAGTGGCATTACACGAGCAGTCAACCCCAACCATCCCTTGGATATAAACCTTCACCAGCTTAATCCAATTGGAGCACAATAATTACCCACTAAACCACCAGACGCCAAAATTTGGTTATGTGGTCACCACCCAGCGTAGTAAATGGTTTCCTGGTGTACAGAAAACCATTTGGCATGTCACTCATTGTAGAGTCACCCACAGGCAGAAGGAAGAAGAAAGAATGAAGGAAAGAAAGACAAAAGAGGGAGTGTAAAGTTACCTGTAGGCAGAATGACAAGAAAAGAATGAAGGAAAGAAAGACAGAAGAGGATGGAAGGAAAAAAGGGTGGTGGAGAGGAAAAGGCAGACACCCGAGAGCAGCACTACATCGAGTGAGTGGATGGTGAGCGCCCCCACCTTATGCAACAAAATTGCACCACTATGGTACTCTTATCCCTACACATGATTAGTGTGAATATTAATTTTGATGTTAGCTACTGTATTATATCAGTATTACATTATAGTGATATGGGTACGTGGTCAAGGAACATACATCGTATCACAACAGAGACACTGTTTGTATAATAGCTACTCCTTAATTAACAAAGAATACTTCATTTCCTGCCATATACTGTGCACCAGCGTGTAATGAACACCCATGATTTGGCAAGTAGCTATTTAGAAAAAAAAAAGGCTCAATGTAATTTACAAATTATTCATATTCAACATCCACCAAAAAGTTGAGAGAAATTAATTTGCATTGAATTGCAGTACTTACCTCCTGGACGCTGGGCTAATATCTGCTCGTGCATCATGTCGGTACACACACACAAAAAAAAAAACTTTCATTCTAGCCTTATTATCTCAGAAACTATAGCAGTTAGGGAAATGAATTCTTTTGAATGAAAGTTAGGGAAATGAATTCTTTTGAATGAAAGTATCCCCAGGTCTCTAGGTTGTTACACTGATGAGTAATGACATGAGGAAGGGGACTAATTTTTGCTGTGAGAACAGGATGTGTTTGTGCGTCTGCCCACGGCCCCAACTGTGGCTTTGCCCGCAATGTGATTACTTCTCCATTACTAGATGAACTAGACACAGTGGTGTCCAAGGCATGCCCTATGGCACTATCACTGAGTCCTTTCCTAGTATCCTTGGAAAGAAGTTTGGCAGGGGTGGATGAAGCAAAAGTCCACGTGAGGTGGGAATGAAATTGGACAAGAAAGGTTAAGAAAAGATCGTCCTACATCCGGCATATTCACAGAGATGACTGAGGTATGATTGGGGAGGCTGGTTGGAGTCTCTCCTGAGCTTTTGGTGACGAGATAAAGTGGCAGCCACTTAAAACTGTGCCAGGAAAACAAGTGCAGTTCCTACTGACACCTGGCCCCGCTGCACCACAGATTTTTTGACAGTTCCAACTGACATCCGTCGGTTAGGGGTAAAAGTAGAAACACTCAAATATACAAATCTTTTGCTGCCACTTTACATTTACTAGTAGATAATCAACTGACTTTGCTTACAATCTGCTGATCCACCTGGGATGATGCAGTTGCTCTGTGTTCCATGTGTGTGCATTTATAACCTGCAGAATTCCTTGTTTACTGTTTATTTATCTTGAACATATGATAATACACACATCTGAGTCTGCATTAATGAAATATAATTTAATAATTAGTAAGGCCTTTGAGTGATTTGCTTCTGTTTGTTGATAGTCTCTGTATCACTCACCTGAACCCTTAAGACTACCCCAAACCATGAACTTTGTGGTACAGTGCGCAGGTTGATTTTGTAAGCAAAACTTTTTTGGGGGAGAAACTGCACATTTTATGGCAGGAAATACAATGGTGATCACATGGTTATCGCATGTAATTGGTACCAAGTGTGTCATGTGATGACAAAATTGCGTGACAGTGAAAGCACCGAATCTATGAGATTTATCCTAATTTACACTGGACACCCCACTTGCAAACCCAAATTTTCCCTTTTACAACAGTTTATATCCACAACAGTAAATACTGTACATACATACATACCGTACTGGTATGGTCCATCTATCCATCCATCATCCAGTTCTATGTTGCCCCATGAGGAGCGTAGGAGCCCGGGGCTGGGCAAGTTGGTCCTGACATTTAAGATGAGAGTGACCAGCCTTACTCATCCCTGAGTGGCATTACATGAGCATTAACCTATCCATCCCTCAGATATAAACCTTCATTGGCTCAATCTGACTGGAGCGCCGCAATTACCCACTAAACTACCAGGCGCCATAATTTGGTTATATGCTTACCATCCAGCGTAGTAAATGGTTTCCTGGTGTACAGGAAACCATTCAGCTTGTCACTCAGTGTAGAGTCACCCATATGCAGAAGGAACAGGAAAGAATGAAGGAAAGAAAGATAAAAGAGGGAGTGTAAAGTCACCTGTAGGCAGAATGATGAGTAAGTGTTAGAAACATACGGTACATAGGCATGGTTAGGTTAATAGAAAGTGATGAAAAGGGCAGAGTAAGGAAGAAACACATTTCATAGAGACACCTGAGATGGACTTGAGGTAAGGTGTTTTGAGCCTAGGGGGTGGAGAGAGATAATGGTCTCCACCTTCTGGGATTAACACCTCAAGTAGGGCCTAATCTTTTATTCCCTCAGAGCCATCAGAAACCACAGATACTGTACTGCATCATCATTGTCTGCAAAAATCAGCTCAGGTGCATGATAACGATGTTTTTTAACCAAAAAATGCGTGATAGTGGCAGGAGTGCAAATTTTTATCTTACAGTGATAATGAAAACTGCTATAACCAAGTGTGCAAAAACCAAGGGATCACTGTATATATGAAGCGTTGCAGCTACTGTATGGTTCTCTCAGCTTTGACAGGTGAGTGGATATATGATCATTTTGACTGGACACTTTGTTGGTTGGTTTTACAGTTCATATGCTTTCCTGTTATTGAATGATTGTTTGGTCCATAGTACTTGGCATGCCGTTGATAGTTCTCTTACTTCTGTACCATTTCTTTATTTCTAGGTTGTTCCTCACCCCATCTCCTTCTGTTAGTTGGGAATTAGGGTTGTATGATGATGATGGTTCTACTGGTATTGGTAATGATGATGATGAGGGTACTGGTATTGGTAATGATGATGATGAGGGTACTAGTATTGGTAATGATGATGATGATGGTACTGGTATTGGTAATGATGATGATGATGGTATTGGTAATGATGATGATGATGGTATTGGTAATGATGATGATGATGATGATGATGAAGGTACTGGTATTGGTAATGATGGTGATGATGGTACTGGTATTGATAATGAGGATGATGATGGTACTTGTATAGGTAATGATGATGATGGCACTGGTATTGGTAATGATGATGGTACTGGTATTGGTAATGACAGTGATGATGGTACTGGTACTGGTAATGATGATGATGATGATGGCACTGGTATTGGTAATAGTGATGATGATGGTACTGGTATTAGTAATGATGCTAATGATATTGGATCCTACATGTGCTTTAGATATAGTGGGAAAATGAATTAGGATGATAATGCTTATGACTCGTACTTCTCTGCTTTAGTGCTGTTACAAATGCAGTTCATAAACAGTCCTCACAGTTTACTGTAATAACATCGTTTACAACACAAAACTGTTTTTACCCACCCTTTGGTCACAGCATAAACAAAACTTCAGTTTAGCATAATAAAAGATTTTAGAGAGTTAAGGCTGAAGTGGCCAGTCTTCTATAATCCATTGAGTTACATTCACTCAAGCCTGGGGTCATAAAAACCACAATACAACATTAAGCTCATCTAAAAGAAAAATGCTAGAACTACAGTACAATCTTACCTTCTAAGATACGCAATTCCAAGCTGCGGATTTATAAGAAACACAGTAAAAAAATGGCAGACAGTATCGTATTTCACGCATCAAATATCGTAATTCATACAGTAACATAAAAAGAAAGTATCGTGTCCATCACTGTATGACTTCATCGTTGTCTGCGCGATAAAACTCGATTTTCATTGGTGGAATGCTAGAACTGGTTTCTTATTAGCTCATTTCTCACTTGTGGAGCCCTAGAGCTTGTTTCTTATTAGCTCTTTTCTCATTGGTGCAGCCTTAGAACCTGTTTGTTAGCTCATTTCTCATTGGTGGAGCATTACAACTTGTTAGCTCTTGGGGGAGGGAGCATTACAGCTTGTTTGTTTGTCATCGGTGGAGCACTAGAGCTCGTTTTTCATAGGTGGAGCTTAGTCCCATTTCACCACAGTACCCCTGATTCTTGGACCACATTCCTTACACATTGGCTGTGCTTTTTTCATGGCACTATGGCTGCCCCAGGCCCCTCAACAATTTCTATAGCAGGCCTCTCACAACCCAAGGGAGGAGCAAAAGCCAAGTAGAATATGTATAAGTTTGCATAAAAGCTAGCCAGAGACAGACTGTGAAGTGGATGCCAAAGTGGGTGATGTTATGTCATCTGTTTGTACTATGGACTTTGAGGAATTTGATGATGAGGCAATCCTGAATGATGGTGGTGGTGGCAGTGGAAGTGAGTCTATGTGATGTTTAGAACTCTCCTCAACCACCATATAGCTTCTGAGACATACCATTTTCAATCATTTATTTTGGGTGAAAAAATTAAAGCGCTTATTTTGTTCCATTTTCATTTCAAATTAGCATGTAAAACAAGCATGTAATGTTAAATAAGTAATATATATACTGTATTTCATTTAATGTTACATGCTTGTTTTGCGGATGAAACTGTACAAATATGGACAAAAGGGGTGCCTAGGACTGGTGAGCCCAGAACCAATTATAATTTTTCTCATAGGTTACATTATTTTTAAGATGCGCAATTTGTTTGAAGCACACTTGTATGGTACCATTTGTGCACATCTTAGAAGGTATGACTGTATACATGCACATGGTTAGGCCTGGATGATGGAGAAAGGATTCAGAGGACTTAAATGATGTGTTAATGAGTGTTTGGCCCATTCAGTAGGTATGCTGTTGATGTTTCTTTCATGCATTCTCTTTGTTTTCTTGACCTTACCTAACTCATCCTTAGGTGAGAGAAAAGATCAGGATATTGTTGTCGAGTTTCTCTCTCATGACACACAGGGTGGTGGAATGGGCATTCCATGAGCCAGAACCAGGGCAGTACAGATTCTCAGGTGACCAAGACCTTGAGCAATACCTTCGCACAGCATATGAGGAGGACCTACTTGTCATCCTGCGTGTGGGACCTTACATCTGTGCTGAACGTGACATGGTCAGTAAGGAGAGTGATGTGTGTGTTTGGAGGGTGTGGAGTGTGTTAGGAGAGTATGATGAGTGTTGGAAGTGTAATGTTTTCGTTTTGGGAGGCTGTATCTAAACTGTTTCATTTTGTTACATTTATGAAGACTCCAACATGCTTGCATGAGTTGGCCTTGGTCACCTAAAGGCCACTTTCCATGCTGTGTTTCAGTTATTCACCAGCAGATACCAGATAGCAGCACAGTCATTATGTAGACGCAAGAGTTTTGGTCATCCTTGAAGTTTTTCCTAAATCTTATGAGTAAACATTCAAGTCCATCTTGTTTTTCATAATTTATCAACAGTTTTAGTTTAATTAAATGTTTTTCATTGTAGCTGTATTCTACCAGTGATATTTAGGATAACACCCAGTATATGTGACTGATTTGAATAGAACCAGAGCTAACTCCAGTCTAACCTCATGACATTCGTCTCTGAATATGCATAAGGTCTTTTCAGTGTAATTTTTAGGGGGAGGGAGTGCACCTTATTTGCCAAAAAATACAGTACAGTAATTCCAAAAAATAACTGTGATTGAAGGTCCATTTGTGACAGATTTGTTTGTTTTGACGACTAGGCCTAAGCATTTTCTTTCTAATGAGCCACCTCTCCGACATCATTGCTTTGCTACCTTGAGGACAGTAAACAAAACAGTCACAGTCGCCTATCAGAAGGCAAGTGGACGACAGCATGATCAATCCTTTCTTACCTCTCAGACTCAACATGCTTTCACCAACACAATGCACATGTGTAAACAGCATTAGTTTGGAGTCTGTCTCAAACACCACTGTATCTCTTATGCACCCACTTATCACAGACATTGCACTTGATGGAGTAACTTTCCACATCCTTGTGGCATACTGAACAAGGCCATATTCTCTCTGTTTTGACTTCACTATATATCATCACTTTTGTTTTATTTGCATTTACTCTTAAGCCCTTGTATCCCATTCCATGTCTCCACTTCCTAAATCTTTCCTCGTCCACGCTTTCATTATCCGCAGTCAACACCAGCATACACCCACCGCAAATTGACTTAGGACCTACACACAGAATTCCTGTATCTTTGCTTTGTGTTTCCACCTCTACCAAGTGAATTTTAGGGGCAAGAAGTAACTAGCAACTCCTCTGGTGTTGGAGGGAGGTGGTGAAACACTCGGCACGTCAGTGCTTGCCTAGAAGCAGGAGTGGGAGTACAGAGATAGCCCGATTGTCCGGGCTATATGGTGTTAAGGGGTTCCTGATTAGTCCGGGAGCACGATTAATCTGGCAGAAACAGAACACACGTACTGTACTGTTAGACTGATTTATTTACTGGTAAATGTACACTTTAAGTACAAGAAAGACCTTTCCAGTTCAGTGTATATTCCTCCAGTTTGTTTCAGAATTTTTCAGACTATATTCAGTTTGGTAAATTACATTTTCTTACTGAAAGATTTCCTCCCTGTTATTATTGTCGCGTTCTAAAGCTGTACCTATGATTGTTTCCAGCACAATGGATGAAACTCATCGTACTCAAATGTGGACTTCTTTTCCCAACTTCCCAACTGAAGAATAGGTTAGGTTATATTAGTAAGTGCAGTTAAGCTAGGTTAGGCCAGGTTTAAACACTTAGATTAGAACAGTGTCTTCTGCCATTACGTTAACGAATTAAACAGAGTCGACCTTGGAACCATTTTTTCAAAGTTATAGAGTCAGTTTCTTTTTCTTACAGATGTGAAAAGACTCGTCTGGTACACCTGGCTTTTCCCGTCCTCCCTAAACCCATCTTGTGATTTGCTATGATTCGTGAAAGAATTAATAAAATTAGGAGGCATGTTACATTAGCGTTTAACAACATTAGGGTGCGTGTTACTTTAGCATTTAAACATATCGGCGAAAACATCTGGGATGAAAGGACCGCCTGGCTGTTTGGCATGGTAGAGTAGGGTAGTGTAAACATACCAGTGACTTTCATTCCCTTCCCATAATTGTTCGCAGTTTTTATGGCTCTCCCTAACTCAACGTCACTGACACTGGTACAGTAACGCATTGTTCAAGGGTGGCAGCCATGAAGGGGTTAATGGAATACATTATTGTTTGTATCAAAACTCTCTCTTTCACACATACACGAACGAACAAAACAATGTGCAATAAATGTACACTTAACTGTAAGGAGCAGAAATAACTGTATGCTCTGTCAGTCCGAAATGTGTTGGGAAGCGACATTGAACAAAGAATGGTGGAACTGAATGCCACCTTACGAGAACACGTGAGATGAAAGTATTTTTTCTTATTAGTAAACATTTTTGTTCCATTTCGTCCCCTATAATTGTGAAACTCATAAATTTTCGTCCAAGCATGCAGCCTAATAACCTTACCAATTCAATCTATATTGCTCTAGTTTGTTTTCTGTATTTTTCTGCCTATTTTGTGGGTGGTAAATTACCTTTCACTGAAAGATTTCCTTTCTTATTATCATAACGTTCCTTAGGCCTTACCTACGATTGTTTTCGGCATAATGGAAGAAACTTATTCATAATTAGGGTGCATGTTACATTAGCATTTAAACATATCGGCGAAAACATCTGAGATGAAGTGGCAGGCCGCCTGACTGTTTGGGATGGTAGAGGAGGGTCTTGTAAACATACTAGTGACCTTCGTTCCCTTCCTATAACTGTTCGCAATTTTTTATAGCTCTTCCTGACCCAACATCCCTGACACAGTACAGTAAAGCATTGATCGAGGCTGCCAGCTATGATGGGGTTAATGGAAAGCATTATTGTTTGTATTAATACATTCTTTCACACATACAGTACACTTAGAATGAACAAAAGAATGAACAGTAAATGTAAGAGGAAGAAATAACTATGCTCTGTTGGTCCGAAATGTGTCGGGAAGCGCGATATTTAACGAAGAATGCAGAACTGAATGCAAACTCATGAGAACAGATGAGTATTTTTTTTTTTCTGATTAGCAGACATTCTTGTTCCATTTCGTTCCCTAAAATTGGGAAACCCATTACTTTTCATCTAAGCATACAGCCTAAAGACTTCACCAATTCACCTCATATGCCTCCAGTTTGTTTTCTGTGTTTTTCTGTTTTGAGGGTAGTAAATTACCTTCTCTTGCTGAAAGATTTTCTCTTTTATTAGGACGTTCTTTAAGCCGTACCTATGATTGTTTCGGGCATAATGGAAGAAACTCATCGTACACAAAAGTGGATTTAGTTTCCCAATTTCCCAACTGGAGCCCAGGTTAGGTCAGGTTAGGTTAAATCAGGTTAAATTATTAAGTAGTTAAGCAAGGTTAGGCTAGGTCAGGTGCATCAGTTGCCTCACCAAACTCCACCCTACCACCCTTGTGATCGAGTTGTGAGCAGGTGTGGGTGGGGCCAGGGTGAGCAGACTCTTTGTGGTTTACCCATGCCTCGCTCCCTAGCAACTGGATGCTTCCTGTTTAACCCCTTAACCGCGGGGCGTCACTTTCGTGACACTTGGGAGCAAGGGATCATACCGCGGGGCGTCACTTTTGTGATTCTGTGTTATTTTGAATTTGCCCGGGCATTCAAGTGGTGGCTTGTATCATCTATCAGTACTGCCAATGTCCAACACTAGTCAGCACTCTAATCTCATCTGTACTTCCATCCATTGTTGACAATTTAGCCAATTCTCCCCATTCTTGACTCCCTTCCCTACCTCCCCTCCATTACCCTCTCCTCTCGCCTGCCCGGCCGTGCCATGCTAAGTAAATCTTCCCCGGAATTTTCCACTGATTTCATCCATTGAAATAAGCCCTATGCCCTATTCTTATAACAAATAATATATTCAAAAAAGAAATAAGGTAAGTGATAGTGCCATACACCTGGAATTGGCTAATTATCACCTGACAACACCTCACGTGCACTCGTTCGCTAATTTTTGCTGTTTATTTCCCCTTGAAATATGCCGTATAATCTATTCTCGTAATAAAAATATATATAAGAATGGAAGGGAGAAGCCTAAGTGATATTTACATTCACCTGGAACTACCTAATTTATTATGTATTGTCCAGATTTCCTGCCAATCATTTCATAGCGTATATATTAGCAGCTTTCACCCCGCTGACATTGGCAGCATTGCATTTCCCCTAGGCAGGCCACCACACTGTATTCAGTTTATTGTCATCTTTCAAGGTGAAAGCACGTCGGATTCGCACCTGCCCAATTCTGTCGCTTTTTAGCCCCATGCATAGGGCCCTGTGACCTCTACCCCCTACTGAAACTTGTGTGGAAAGAGGGAAAGGGGTAAGTGACTGCTGTTGAACATGAACTGGCTAATTTGTCAATGAAAATGATAGACAGTGACTACGATCTATCTGGTGAGTAAAACAGTGCAAGTGGAAATGTTAATAATGTGTAAACAGCAAGTGAAAGCAATGAATGTAAATATAAGTGAACAGTGGAAAATAATTTTATAAGTTACTGCAAGTGACTGCATAACACAGTATGAATAAAATAGAAATGTAAATCTGTCTGTCTATCAATTGTCAGACGCCTCAATCCCGTTTGAGGTGGCCACAAACAAATCGCCTCCACGTCACCCTGTCCCCCGCCATTTCACTGCCCTGCTCTCAACTCACACCCCCCTCTCTCATATATCTCTCCACCCCATCCCTCCATCTCATCCTCAGCCTCCCCCTCCCTCTTCCCCCCTCCACCTCACTCACATTCACTCTCATTGTCAGTCTTTCACCCTCCATCCTCTCCACATGGCCAAACCACCTCAGTGTGTTCCTCATAACGCTTCCTATCACATCCACACCACAACGCTCCTTCATATCCTCATTCGTCAGCCTGTCTTTCCATGTGACTCCACGGGCTCCTCTTAAATAACTCATTTCCACTGCTCTCACTCTTGACTTGTGTCCTTCCAACAACGTCCAAGCTTCACTTCCATACATTAGAGTTGATATCACAATACTGTCATGTAGTAACTTTTTCACTTCCATGCACACTTCCCTGTTTCTTATCACTGCTTTCAAGGAACCAGCAACCTTTCTTCCCTGCTGTAAATAATGTAAATAAAATAGAGAATGTAAATAGAAATGTAAATGAGTAGTAATATAAGAAAACGAGTATATATAGTAGGAATAATGAAAGTGAAAGTTTCACTCCAGCATGTATGAATACTATGAGTTATGAAAGTGAAAATGAAAATGACAGATTCACTCTCAGTGCTAGTATAAAGGACGAGAAAGTGAATGCTACGTATTTTACTGAAAGAGAAATTGAATGCCTACAGTGACAATAAACTACTATTACTGAAGGAAACTTATAGATAAACACTGTAGATATATATAAGTGTTATATGGTAATAGAAATATAAACTGTGAGTGTTTTTATAAATAATAAATGACAGAACACCAGCAGCGAACGATGTCAAGTGGGAAGGTCATACGCGCTTGTAATTTTCATTGCTTTCACAGTGTTTTTTTTTTTTTTTTTGAGTATGGATTCCAAACTATTTGAGAATCATAGAATAGTGTTTCTAGTGATAATATCAGGCTGTGGTAATCATATTACGGGTTGTCGGGAAGTGTGAAGTGGAGACTTCGTTACCCAACTTCAGAGGTCTCCACAAGTCCTACGGTACTCAATGAAGGCTCAACAAACATCCCAGGAGAAAGCTGAAGGTATGTGCCATATACATATGTAATTTTAATATTCTAGGACTAATAATTGATTTTTGGCAAATATTTTTAGAGAGTCTGTCGGAGCGCGAATATGCCCGCGAGACACGCAAGTCAGACAGAAACAACCCCGCGGTTTAGGGGTTAAACCAGAGCTGTCATACGGATAATTCTATGTATTACTGTACCACTGAACCATTCGGTCACGGCTCGGATATAATGAAAGCTGGATAATCCGAGCCTGGATAATCGAGCTTCCACTGTATATGTTCCCATTGCTCCAAGCTTGCACCTCCCTCTTTTTTCATATGCATTACTGTTTGCCCTGTTATTTTCCTAGTGTTGAGTTGTCATGCCTGGAAAGTACTGCTCAAGGGATGAGAGGGTCTCTATCATTGCATGGAGGCAGGATTATGTACCTGTCAACATGGTTTGTGAACATACTTGATGCGGAAAGTCGACCGTCTTGAAGATTCTTGCTACAGCATGCGTCCTGCCACCTGATGTTGTACCAGAGCACAAGCATGGCGGTGGGAAGAAAAGGACGACTTCCAGAGGTATAGATACGCTTCTGAAGAGGGAAGTAATCAAGAATCCTCGACTGACAGCAGCAGAATTGAAGAGAATGCGGCCCCAGCTGTTACAAGACGTCTCAATTCGAACTATTCAACACTACATGCAGAAGGAGCTGGGTTTGCCAGGCCGCACTGCAGCCAAGAAACTGCTTCCCACTGACCGCTTGAAGAAGCAGTGCATTCAGTTTGACAAGAAGTGTGCACACTGGACATCGGATGAGTGGAGAAAAGTTATATTTTCCAATGAAAGCACGTCTCAAGTGTTCCAGGTGCTTTCTGCCAAGGTTCGTTGCCCTGCCTTCCGTAGTCAATATGACCCTGCTTACACGGTGCCAACTGTTAAGCACCCACAATCAGTAATGGTATGGGGGTGAAATGGGAAAGGGAGGCCTCTACTTTCTTCCTAAGAACTTGATGATGATTGGTGGCCAGTACATTCAAGTTCTGAAAGATCATTTGTTACACATTTGGTATTCGTGGGTGTGGCTTTTTCATGCACGATTCAGCTCCATGTCACAAGTCAAGAAAGGTGACAAAATGGCTTCAGGATTATCGGATTGAGGTCCTTGACTGGCCTGGCAACAGTCTGGATCTAAATCCGATAGAAAACTGCTTGACAAAGATGAAGAAAATAATGGCAGAGAAGAAGACACCCAATCTGGACAACCTCAAGGCTGAACTGACAAATGTTTGGTGCAAAGAAATGTCCTTAGATTACTTTAGAGATGTAAGTGATTCCATGCCAAAATGCATCCAACTGGTCCTGAAAAACAAGAGAAACATGATTTCACATTAATGAATGGCATTTCATGAACAAACATTGTGATACACTGTGATTTCTGTGTTTTTTAATTCCTTGTGGGGGGAGGTCGTACATCAGTTTATGGTAGCTGTACAATATCTCCCATGGGAGTCCATTTCTGAAGTCATGTGAAAGAGCCTCAGGCACCATGGCAAGCAATAACAGGCTCAAAACTAACCCTTGATCACTCCAGCATTCATGGAAAACTCAATCACGCAACTATCCATTCACTCACCTGGGTGTGAGCACTCTTAAACAGTACCATAACCACTTTAACTGGCCACTTCTCAATCCTAAGCTCTCTCATTGCCCACTTCACCACCTTCCTAGGAACTCTGTCAGAGGCCTTCTCTAAATCAGCAGAAAAAAGTAGAGCTTTCTCTTCTTTCCTGTATATTTTCCTGAAGGTGCCAGACAGTAAATATTACATAAGTTGTCCTCTTTCCAGGCATAAACTCAAACAGCATTTCTTGAATATTCACTTTTTCTCCTATCATATCTTCCAGGACTCCATTACCTTCATTATCTGTTCTGAAAGTTTTATGTCTGTTTAATTTCCACTGTACAGGGCATTGCTTTTCCCCTTTTACACATTTATCATCACACTCTTCAGCCAGTCATCTGGAACAATAGACTCATATACAATTGAATTGATCATATCAGTGACTAAACCCACTTCTGTATCTCATAAAGCTTTCAACATTTCAGCAGTCAACCCAGACACACCAACTGGCTTCTCTAACTGCATCCTGCATATTACCCTGCTCATAGCAGCAGCATCAATCAAAGGCCAGGGGCTGAAGACTAGTTCTGCTGACTGCAAATCTTTCATATTCCAGTTGAAATCTTCATTCAGCAACTGGTTATAATGCACTCTCCAAGCCTCTTTACTATTCTCTCATCCCACCATTAACTTTCCTTCATCATTCTTCACACACTGCACACCTGTGATATCCCCATTTCCTCACTTTATCTGTTTTGCCACCATAAATGCCACATTCTTCTATCTATCTATCTATAGCCCGATGCCCTAATCCCACAAAGGGTGGCTGCAGACAAAACGCCTCCAAGTCGCTCTGTCACCCACCATTTGGCTGCCCTCCCCCCAGCTCACTCCCCTCTCCATTATATACCTCTCAACTCCATCCCTTCTCCTCATCCTCGGTCTCCCCCTCCCTTTCCCTCCATCCACCTCACCTACATACACCCTCTTAGTCAGTCTTTCATTCTCCATTCACTCCACCTGTCCAAACCGCCTCAGTATATTTCTCCTAATTTCCTTAATCACATCCACATCCACCCCACAACGTTCTTTCATTTCATTTGTCAACCTGTCCCTTCATGTCACTCCACATGCTCCTCTCAAGTAACTCATTTCCACTGCTCTCAGTCTCGACTTGTTCCCCTCTAGCAAGGTCCACATCTTGCTTCCATACGTCAGGGTAGGGATCACAATACTATCATGCAGTGACATCTTAACTTCCATACTCCTCACCTTATTTCTCATCACTGCTTTCAGTGAACCAACAACCTTCCTTCCCTGCTTTACCCTTTTACGCACTTCATCCCGATAGCTTCCATCCTTACTCATAACACTACCCAAGTACTTGAATGCACTCACATTCTTCATATCCTCACTATCCAACCTCACTGTACATTCCGTGACCTCATTCCTCTCAAACACCATAACTTTACTCTTGTTTACATTAACTATCAGATTCCTCTTCGTACACACTGACCCAAATTCATTCACCAAACCTTGCAACTCCCATTCATCTTCACTCAGCAATACTGTATCATCAACATACAGCAACACTGGAATCTTCCACACCTCACCCTTATTCATTACAGCCACCCCCATATCCACTGCCCTACCTTGCACCTCCTTTACAACCCCATCCATGAATATACAGTAATTCTCATACTATCCAGTCGCCCACATTCCGGACATCCCCACTTACTGGATATTGTGATCCCGCGATCCAATATTCCCAAAATGGGCCAAAAATCGCAAAAAATTTGAAAAAAATCCGACTTTTTTCTTCTCATAATTTGAACTCGGCACGCGCAGCGCTGGCCAGCTGTGTTTTGGTGCGTAGTTACGCCGCCGTCTGCTAGAGCACCCCTGCATCCTCCCCACTTACTGTCCATCTCTTGTTGTGAGTGCATGCTCGTGATCGTGGCCGCCCATGTGCTCGCTTTTGTGGTGGTGCCTTACCTGCTGCAGGCTCTGTTGCTGCTCTAGTGCCTCTTGTTAGTGTGAGTGATGATGACCCCGCCGCCTGAGAAGAGGAAGAGAGTGGTTTTGACTCTGGAGAAGAAGAGGGAGACATTGGACAATGTGGATGTGGGATGGTCTACCTCACGCATCCTTCGTGAATTCAGTCTGGCCTGATCTACTTTGTTTGATATCAAGAGATCCCGCGACAAACTCATGCAGTACACGGCTTTGTCGAAAAGCAAACGCAACGTGGAGAGAAAGATGATGTTTACTCCCAAGTATGCTGAAGTCTGCCACTCCACGTTGATTTGGTATCGACAGCAACATGCTGCTGGTGTGCTGGTGTGTGGCACGGAGTTGAAGGCTGCTGCTGAGAAGTTCTCGAGGCTTCATGACGCCCTAGACTTCAAGGCATCCGAGGGTTGGCTCTTCGCGTTCAAGTTACGACATGGCCTTACCAACCGTAAGTCTCATAGGGAAGCATTGGACGCCATTGAGGATGGAGTAGAGAAGTTTTGGCACAAGGTGAAGCGCTTGATTGACAGGGAGGGCCTCACTCTCGGTCAAGTCTACAACGCTGACTATCTATCTATCTATTGCCAGACGCCTCAATCCCGTTTGGGGTGGCCACAAACAAATCGCCTCCAAGTCGCCCTGTCCCCCGCCATTTCACTCCCTGCTCCCAGGTCACACCCCCTCTCTCATATACCTCTCCACCCCATCCCTCCATCTCATCCTCGGCCTCCCCCTCCCTCTTTCCCCCTCCACCTCACTCACATACACTCTCTTCGTCAGTCTTTCACCCTCCATCCTCTCCACATGGCCAAACCATCTCAGTGTGTTCCTCATAACTCTTCCTATCACATCCACATCAACACCACAACGATCCTTTATATCCTCATTCGTCAGCCTGTCTCTCCATGTGACTGCACAGGCTCCTCTTAAATAACTCACTTCCACTGCTCTCACTTGACTTGTGTCCTTCCAACAACGTCCAAGCTTCACTTCCGTACGTTAGAGTTGGTATCACAATACTGTTATGTTGTAACTTTTTCACTTCCATGCTCACTTCCCTGTTTCTTATCACTGCTTTCAAGGAACCAGCAACCTTTCTTCCCTGCTGTACCCTTTCAAGCACTTCACCCTCCAAACCTCCATCCTTACTCATCACACTACCCAAGTACTTAAACGTACTCACATTTTCCAATTCCTCACCATCCAACCTCGCTGTACATTCACTGACTTCACCTCTCTCAAAGACCATCACTTTACTCTTCCCTACATTCACCTTTAGATTCCGTTTCTTACACACTCTCTCAAACTCATCCACCAAGCCTTGCAGCTCCCCTTCGTCTTCACTCAACAACACAGTATCATCTGCAAACAACAGTACAGGGAGTTTCCAAACACTATCCTCTCTCACCAGGGCCACTCCAACATCCACTACCCTACCTTGTACCTCTTTTATTACCCCATCCATGTACAGATTGAACAACCATGGAGACATGACACATCCCTGTTTCAACCCAACAACGCTGACGAAACTGGTTTATTCTATCGCTCTTTGCCTACGAACACTAACCGAGGAGACGGAGAAGCGTGTACCTGGCCGCAAGCTCTGCAAGCAACAGATATCTGCTTTGTGTTGTGCCAGTACTAACGGCATGCACTGGCTTAAGCCCGTTATTGTTGGCCGTGCAAAGCAGCCCTGGTGTCTTCGCGGGGTAATGGATGTCCTTCCTGTCGTTTGGTACCATTCTTTGAAGGCTTGGTTCACTGCCCAGATCTTCAGAGACTGGTTCCACTGCCATTTCATCAAGGAGGTCATCAGTTACCAGACGGAGAAACTGGGAATTCCACGCGACCAGGTAAAGGCCCTCCTTCTCCTTGACAATGCACCTGCTCACCTGTGCGACAAGTACTTGGTGGCTGAGAATGGGCGCATTAGGTGCATGTTTTTGCCACCTAATACGACTGCTCTTATCCAGCCAATGAACCAAGGAGTGATCGTGGCAACGAAGAGACTGTACCAACGGAAGGTCCTGGACGAGGTGATGGTTGTTCTCGAGGACGAGGACGATTGCAGGGAGGGACGGGACACGCAAGGCCAGTGGACTTTGGAAACCCTTCACCGCTACAACATCGTCTGCCATTTACAACTGGGCCAGTGCATGGAAGGAAGTCCCTGTCAAGACTCTAGAAAATGGTTGTCTCGTCTGCTTCTCGGAACGGATGTGGAGCGCAATTTCCTAGGTTTTGACATGGATGACTTCCATGCACGTCTACATGCACATGGGGACGATGCTGATGTCAACGAAGTGCATGAGTGGTCGGATGACGACGAGGGCGATCCTGGGTATCAGACCATGTTTGTTATCGAGATCGCATCTTCAGTTGCAGGTGTCAGTACCCAGCTTGAAGATTCTGACAAGGATGGGGACGATGATGCGGACTCCTCTCGGCGTGACTCTACTCCAGCCATCCCCAAGCTGAGCACACTCCAGGAACACGTAGAGTTCGTTCTTGACTACCTGGAACACCCGGACTGTGACAGGGGAGATGGGGCCCTTGGGACTTGTTGAGGAAGTGCGTGCTTCCATGAAGTGCATAATTAATTGTCAAAATAGTTGTTCCTTGCGTTATTCTGCCATTGACAGTTTTTTCAGACCCTGACCCCCGCTGTGCCCAGCCCTGGCTCCACTCCATTGCCTCCCAATACAGGCCCTCATCCTCCGAGCCACAGCCCAGCACATCAGGCACGGTGGAGTCGCCACTTGACGTGAGTTTGCGCCTCTCTTGAGAATCGTCTGCAGTGGGTACTCCATCACCATGACCCAGCGATGCACCAAGGCCACCTGCGTCAGCTACTCTCAGACTCTGACAGTGATTAAACGTCAAGAACTTCTCCACTAGACCACACGGGAATTTACAGTGTTGTGCAGTGGAAAAAAGCAGTGCATAGTGTTAAGAAATTAGAATTCCGAGTGCAAAGACTAAAGTGCAGAGTGCAACACTGATTTTATAGACTTTCAGTTTAGCGCAAATTAACTAGAGTGTGTTATGTTTAGAAAATGGATTTATGAGTGCAAAGACTTTAAGTGCAGAGTGCAGCACTGATTTCATTAAGGTACAATGGAGCGCAAGTAAGACTAGAGTGCACAGTGTTAAGAGAATGGAATTCTGAGTGCAAATGACCAAGTTCAGTGCAAGACTTCATGTACAGTGTACTGCAGGTGCTTCAGGTACTCCTTTTTACTGTCAGAGTCTGAGAGGAGGCGGGTTTTTCATCGAGATGACCAGGGACTTGTTGTAAGTACCCAGAATGTTTCATATTGTCCTGTATTTTCCATACGTACCTCTAAAACCTCATTTCACTCTTTTATGTCCCTTATTGGTGTGAATAGGGTCTTAGGTGCTATGCATGTGCAGTAGGGAGGTGTTTTTCTGAGTTAGGCTAGGTTTGGGTCCATAACTACCAGTCCAGGAGCCAGGGACTTGTAAGTACCCAGAATGTTAAATATTGTATAAACTCACCTCTAAAATCTCGTTTTGTGGTTCTTTTACATTTGTTTCAGTCTTTTATGTCCCTTATAGGTGCTATGCATGTCCAGAGGGAGTTGTATAGGTGTTTTTCTGAGTTAGGGTCCATAAGTACAAGTCCAGGAGGCTGGGGCCCACTATCCAGACGGGACCACTTTCCGGACATGCCTTTGACTCTAGTACATTGAATAGTGGAGGGACTACTGTATTAGACAGCCATGGAGACATCACACATCCCTGTTTCAGTCCCACATTTAGATCAAAGAATTCATTCAGCTCACCATCCACTCGCACAGTAGCCCTAGTTCCCTTGTACTGTAAAACACCATAACTTTGGACTGCGCACAAATTTTGGACATTTTGAGAAAAAATGTAATAATTCAAGTTTACTGGAAGAGAGTGCAATATTTGCAAGAAAATAATGATGTGGGTAGGTAGGGTAATCTTCAGAGATTATAATGTACAAGTCCTATTACACTAACTTGAATATGTGTGGGTGAAAAAAATTTATGAGTCAAATGGAAAAAGAACTGGCATTTTTTTAACCCTGCAAAACTTTGTTCACACAGAACAAACAGTTTCAATTGTAAGAACATGATTAGTACGATTATATGTGGAAAAGGGTTGTAAGTACTGGGCAGGAAACTATTTTAAAATATATACAAGCATAATGATGCTGTGACTGTTTTAATGAATATTTCTTTATTTTATAGAATAAATTCCTAACTTCGGACAGATAAATTTCTGGAAAAATACAGACTATAGGTATTTGTGTGCGCATGTGTGTGTTACTAATGTGTGTAGCTCGTTAGTACGTTCCATGGTGCCTTCATAACATGTATTTACCTATTTGTACTTACCTATTTGTAGTATACAGGAATTGAGCGATGCTCGTGTTGTCCTGTCTCCATATCCACATTTATCTAGTCTACCTTTACACACATGAATGTTTTTCTCCTGCACCACCTTTTCGTCTAAGTTGTTCCAAATACTTATGTAATTACCCAATATACCTAATTGTGATACACACAAAATATGCGTGCTCGTGGGTTCCCATTGCTGAATCTCAATTTAGCTTTAAACTCGTTTAAGTTTTTAGACTGGACGATCTCTTTGTCCAGGCCATTCCATAAGTCTATACTACTGTAAGGAAAGCTATATTTCTTGATGTCCCTCAAGCAGCTTGACTTTTTCAATTTCATTCCATGTCCTCTTGTTGCTCTCTTATCCCATAAAAACAGATCTTCTTGGTCAATTTTATCTACTCCCACCATGGTCCTGAACACTGCAATCATGTCTCCCCTCTTTCTCCTTTCCTCTAAGGAAGGCAAATCCAGCTTTTCCAGCCTCTCTTTGTATGACAGATCTGCCAGATTGGGGACCATCTTGGTTGCTGTTCTTTGTATTCTCTCAATCTTGTTTATATCTTTCTTTTTGTGTGGGGACCACACTACTGCTGCATATTCTAACCTGGGGTGGATCATGGCCACTATCAATTTTTTCTTCATCTCCTCATCCATATAATGAAATGCTACTCTTATGTTAGTCAAGAGTTTATAAGTCTCTCTAACTATCTTGTTAATGTGCTTTTCAGGTGACAAACTACCCTGGACCAGCACTCCCAAATCTTTCTCTTCTTTCATTTTTGTGATTAATTCATTACCCAATAAATAGTTCAGTGATGGCCTCCTGGTACAAACCATTTCCAATATTTTACATTTCTTTACATTAAATTTCATTTCCCATGTCCGGCTCCAATCATGTATCCTATCCAGATCCTCCTGCAGCATTTTACAATCCTCTTCAACCTCTACCTTCCTCAAGATCTTTACATCATCAGCAAACAGACTTGCATAACTGTTCACTCTATCTACCATATCATTTACGTAAATCAGGAACATTACTTGCGCCAACACTGAGCCTTGTGGGACTCCACTTGTTACTTCCCTCCATCCAGACATCCTATCCTTTATTACTGTCCTTATTTGTCTGTCTCTCAAAAAGTCTCTCATCCATTCCAGGAGTTTCCCCTTCAGTCCTCCTATATATTCTAGTTTCCACATTAGTTTCTTATGAGGGACCTTATCAAAGGCCTTCTCTAAGTCTAAGTACACACAATCCACCCAACCATCTCTCTCCTGTACCACGCCAATTGCTCTTGAGTAAAAGCTCAACAAGTTAGAAACACATGACCTTCCACTTCTGAATCCAAACTGACATTCAGCCGAAATATTCATCTCTTCTAGATATTTTATCCATCTGTCTTTCAGGATTCTCTCTCACAATTTTGTGACCATGCTGGTTAGAGACACTGGTCTATAATTCCGGGGTTCTTCCCTGTTTCCTCCCTTATAAATTGGTACCACATTTGCCCTCTTCCATTCTTGAGGCACTTTCCCCTCTTCCAGAGAACACACTATTAAACTGTGAATTTTATCCGCCAGTTGTTCTCTGCATTCCTTCAGTACCCAGTTAGAAATTCCATCAGGTCCTGGGGCTTTCCTTACATCTTGGGTTTCCAGTAATTTATACACATCCTGTACCTCCACTTTTATATCTTTTATCACTACATTTCTAGTCATACCCTCCCCTTCCACAAACTCTTTTTCATTAGTGAAAACCGATTGGAAACATCTGTTCATTATTTCAGCTTGCATAGCTGCATCTTTATAGACCTCTCCTTTTACTGTCAGTTTAGTGATTCCTTCCTTTTGTTTCAGTTTGCCATTAACAAATCTATAAAACAGTTTGGGTTCATCCTTGCATTTGTCTATTATACCTTTGTCATAATTCCTTTCTTCTTTTCTACGTATTCTTGTGTATTCATTTCTAGTTCTTTTATATTCTTCCTTTGTTCTGTTGTTACCTCTCTTGCTCCAGTTGTTCCATGCCTTGTCTCTCTCTTTTTTTTGCTATCATACACCTTCTGTTAAACCACTCCTTTTTCCTGATTTCTTTCCCTCTTACTCTTGGTACAAATTTTTCCACTCCCAAATTATAGAGGTCTAGAAAGATATCCCACTTCCTTTGTATCTCTCTTGTTTCACTGAATTTTCTCCAGTCCGCATTTTCAAAATTTTTTTTCAGTCCTGTGAAATTTCATTTCATTCATTCATTCATTGCCAGACGCCATGTATCCCAAACGGGGTGACCAACGGCTTAGAGTTAATTGTTTTACAGGGAGGGGCACTAATCCTCCACCAACCCCACTTGACACGTAGGGATGCCAACAGCATCTGGTGTTCCCAGGCGGTCACCCATCCAAGTACTAACCAGCTTTCCCAAAATTGTATCTTCCCTGTCTATGTTGATTTGTGTGCGTGTTAGTGGGTGTGTGGGTGTCATTAGAACCTGTAAGAAGTTTTTAACATTTTATTATTTCAGTATGCTTTTGTTGAGTTAGTGAGGTAGCTAGTTGATAATTAAGTGAAGGTTTGTTTAGGAATAAGAGGCCAGTTCCTCTTACAGTTTGGGATATATGCAATGCATTTTTATATATTTTTTTCATCTGAAAAAGTTTCTGAATAGTTCTTAGTTATATTTATGGCCAGAATACCTCACAACAGTGTGATATGATGCAACTTAATGTGATCTTATTTTATGAGCTCAAAAAAGAAGATGTTTTTGGATATTTCTCTATATTTATGTATAATTCGGGCCACGAATGCCCAGTATTTTTTTTTTACATTTTTTAAAAACTTCTAAAGTGTCCGAGGTTTGGACAGTGTGTCCAGAGATAGGTTCTATTAACCATTCTCATGCTTAAAGGGCAAATACATGGATGTCCGAAGTTTAGAAGAGCTGTCTGAAGTTAAGAAATTTGTTCCTAACTTCAGATACTTGAAAAGAAAAAAAAAAAAAAAAAAAAAAAAAAAAACGATTTTAGCATGGCTATTTTTTTTTTTTTTATTATATGAATTCAGTAGGTACTGTCCCAGGCTACCACATGACACCAACTTGGATAAAATTGCATCATTTTACACAGAATTATTCATTAAAACCTATGAAGAATGTCCGAAGTTAGGGTGTTTTATGGTACGTATTCTTTACAGCACTCAGCAATTTCCCATCCACTCCATATATTTTTAATACCTTCCACATACCTTGCCTATCTACTCTGTCATATGCTTTCTCCAAGTCCATTAAGGCAGCATACACTTTCCTTCCCTTCTCTAGATACTTCTCCACTAAACATCTTAGAATAAATATCTGATCTACACACCCTTTTCCCTTCCTAAATCCCCCTTGTTCCTCTCCAACTAGCTCCTCTGTTATATGCCTAACCTTATCAGTAAGTATTCTACCATATATTTTTCCAACCACACTAAGATGGCAAATACCCCAGTGGTTACCACATACTTCTCTCTTCCCTTTTCCTTTGTGTAAAGGAACAGTTATACCTGATTTCCAGTCCTCTGGAACTCTTCCCCCTTCCCAAGTCAATCTACACAACTTCCATATCCACTTCACAACAATCTCACCCCATACAGTAGGGCCTTACAACTAGCGATCTTAAGAGACTGATGAAACCTCACTAGTCATGATACTGCTAGTTTGGAGGCAAACTTTACATAGCGAAAAATAAAAATAGACTGGAACATTTAGAAAGTTTGACTGTTTTTCCATTTTTGTCTACTTTGATCCACTAAATAGTCACATTTTTATGTTCTATCTATCTATCTATCTATAGCCCGACGCCCTAATCCCGCAAAGGGTGGCCACAGACAAAACGCCTCCAAGTCACTCTGTCACCCACCATTTGACTCCCCTCCCCCCAACTCACCCCCCCCTCCCTCATATACCTCTCAACTCCATCCCTCCACCTCCAGTACATTTTTATGTACTTATTATAATTAATAGGACAAAGCAACAAAAAGTCACCATTAAATGCACAGAATGCAGTTTATTGAAAGAAAAGTTGGGAGTTGGGAGTGCGCATGCTTGCTGGGAATATGCGCCATCACCACCATTGCCACCCTCCTCTCCACCACTGCCACCCTCTCGTGCACCAGCCTTTCTCCGTATCTCCTGTAGTGTCTCATCATCACTTTCAAACCCTTCATAGTCGTTAGGTTCATCACCATTGCCACCACCAGCCACAGAAGCCATGAGGCTTGCAAAAACAGTGAACAGTGGGGGTAGCCAGGTATAAAAAAGGGCATGGTCACACTTAGCGTGGCGATGTGCAGGACAACAGTGAATCGAAACATGCCATATGACTGGCTTGCTAGGTGCAGCTTACTCACTAGAGGAGACTTGCTCACTAGGAAAACGAGTCAATGTGCCTTGCGACTCGCTTGCTAGGACAACGATTGCCACAGAGTCACTAGTTTCGAAGTTTTTGTCGCTAGTTATGAAGCTGAAAACAGTTTCTATCCTATCACTGGACTTGAAATCGCTAGTCAAAAAACGTTAGTTGCGGGGCACTACTGTACTTCAGCATTTCACCACACACTCCATCAATTCATGGGGCCTTTCCAATCTTGATCTTCATTGCTTCAACTACTTCCACCCTACTGATCGCGTCCCTCCCTCCTCTCATGTTTTCTTCTCCCAGCCATTCCCCAACCACTTATACACACACTGCTCTCACTCTCTACATTCAACAAATCCTCAAAGTGCTCCTTCCATCTCCTCATTTTCTCTCTCTTCTTCACCAACAATCTGTTATTACCATCTTTCATTCCCCTACTATTTCCCCCTTTTACACTGTCTTACTTTCTTTACCTCCTTCCAAAACAGTTTCTTACTCTCCCTCCGTTTCACACTCAGGCTCCTCCTAAACTCTTCATCCACTTTCTTCTTACTTTCCTTCATCAGTCTCTTCACCTCCCTTCTTTTGTGCACATATACCTCTCTCTTCTCTCTCTCATCTTCACCCTGACCTATACTCACTAGCCAGTCATTATATGCCTTCTTCTTTTGTTCCACAGCTCGTTTCTCCTCATCATTCCACCATGCTGTCCCTTGCACACCCTTGCATCTCCTCCTCACTCCACAAATCAACTCGCACGCTGCACCTATCTCTTCCGTGAATATCTTGGATACTTCTTTCATCCCTTCCATCTGCTCTAACTCATACCTTCCCAATCATTCTTCTACAATGCTCTTATACTCTGCCATTTTCTCACCCTCTAGCAACGTCTCCGCTCTTTTCACGGGAGCTGTTTCCTCCCTGTCTGCCCCTTCGTCTCTTGACCTATTTTCTCTGCAGCCTTACCTTGGCCATCACTAAGTGATGATCTGAGATTTTATTCCCCCACCCTTTCCACACTCTTGCATCCAACACTTATCTTCTCATTCGCTCATCCTCACACACGTAATCTAGCATTGCCTTTCGTTCAACAAGTTCACCGTCCATCCTCCTCATGACCCTCCATGTATACCTGTGTATCATCTTATGCCAGAAGAAGGTGTTGGCTATTGCCAACCCCTTACTAGCACAGATGTCCATCAAAGCACTACCATTCCCATCTGCTGCAGCTGGCACACCCCACTGACCAACCACTCCATCCATTTGTACATTCCCAAGTTTGCCATTCATGTCTCCAATCAAAAACACTCTCTCACTTCTCTCAAACTTATACATACATGCTTCTACACTCACCCAAAACTCATCTTTCACTCTTGCCACTTGGTCCTCTGTTGGCGCATACGCACATACAATCGCCCAAGCTTGTATACCTACTTTCATCCTCATCCATACAATCCTTGCACCCACTGTTCCATGCTCTCTTATATTCTCCTTCCACTTCTTGCTTATCATCAGACATACTCCCTCTCTTGCCCTCTTATTCTCATTAACTCCCCGCACATTCTTTCTTTTGGCATTAATAGGGTATCCAGTAAACATCTCTGAGACTCAGATTTTGCCCTGTATATTTCCTTTCTGACCTTATGCTTGACAGCCAAATATTTCTCTCTGTTACCACCTCTTTTCCATTCCTGGAAACAACTTTTCTCCTTAACTGTGGCTTCTACACCCTCATACCTCCACCATGCTACCTTGTATCTTGGAGGCCGACTTATTCATCCACACACCAAATCAGTCACTCAAGAGATTGTTCTTGAGAGCTCTGTACTGCCCATTTACACTTCTGTCTACATTTCTGTTCAGCCACCACTCTACTCATCTCTACATAGAAGGCATCCGTACTGATTGACTTTTGAACTTTCATATTTTCCTCTTGGATACATAGGTCCTTCACTATGATCTCCTTTAGTACCATGTCGCATATCAGTAATTTGTGTTGCTGCACACACACTCTTTGCCCCCAATAACTTTAGCATCCTTCACTACCCTTCTGTCCTCCTGCCTGACCAAGCAATAGTTAATCTGGCTGCTGTTACTCCCAGATGCTTATGTACTGTAATCAGCTTACACTCTCTTTTTCTTAAAGTGCTTGTTTCACAGTCATGTTCATTGCCTCTCATTTCTGTTATCCTTTCCCCTTCCTCATTTCTCATACCATACCTGCATCCTCCATGCACCCCTTCATATCCATGTGCTGCAGCACCAACATGAGCATATAAATCCCCACCCAAAACTAATTTCATCATCCCCTGTACCACTGTGCACACATACTTAGAGTCTGTCTTCTCCTCATCCAAGGCAACTTGTGGAGTATATGTTGATATTATTCTGACCAGGAGCTCTTGGAACAACATTTTTAATGCTACAGTCCTTTCATTCTTAGTACATTTATAACACACTCCGACCGATGGAGCACGTGCCACATCCCCACTCAAGTCTGCCACTACAGTTCATAGTCTCTCTAAGTTACTCTAACCTGAATAAAAACATTTTGAGATCTGTGTAAAGTCAACAATGCCATATCTGATTGACAGGGTAAGAGGAGTGTGGCAAGATGAGAGAATATAGATGAAACTTAGAATTTAGCCATGTTGTGATGTTAGAACCGTTAGGGGAAGAGTGACTTATTATAACACCTAAAAATATTGTCTTGGTTTCTTCAGTTTTAGTTTTGGTTTGATACTGTACTTTTATGCTTGAACAAAGCATACTGTCTTTTCAGTACGGATATTAACCCTCTCGGGAATGATGATGCAAATCGCGTCATATCAGTGTTGGACTGGAGTAACCAGTGATGCAGTTTGCATCATTTTGGATGAAAATATTCACCAAATATCAAGTTTTCATAGGAAATGCGTCAAACTGGGGTGCGTTGTAGAGGAGTGTATGCATGCCAAGGGTAATCATATGGCAACACTGTCTTAGCTATTTTATGATTGCCAGAGAAAATAAAGCAATTATACATTGTTGGTGATTCTTATCGAAATTCCAAAAACACGGTGAGAAAGCTAATGATATACTGCATCCAGACATATGCTTTGCTCATGAGCAGTGTGGGTAAAATTTTTCACTAGGATGGCAGGAACTTTTTTTAAAAGTGATATTTACCCTTGATCAATTTATTCTCACTGCATTTCTGTAGCTTCACTCAACAGTTTTGAGTGTTTTTATTTGCTTTTACTGTATTATAGTAGAGACATTACCAAAGATGATGGTATGCTGTTTATACCGATATAACCAATTTCCAGGGGCTAATTTGGCCATGGAACTTTTTTTTTTTTTTTTTTTTTTAGGCAGCTCCCTAAGCTGGTTTCTAAGCTGGGTTATCAGCTTCATTCATGCCATAGAAACCTGTTGGAAACTTACAGTTCCCGAAAGGGTTGACTCCACCAGTATGATGGGTCTCTCTGTGTGAACAGAATTATCTATCAGCAGGGGCTTGCAAGGGACAGCATTTTTTTTTTTTTTTTTTAAGCGAGGAAGAAGGAACCAAAGGCCATGAGGCCGCAAACAGTTCCCTCCAAGAGAAAAACAAAACACAATAGAGAGCCAAATTCAAGATCTGGTCATTTTGAGATGCCTGGACACACTGCGTTTGAAAGACTGGAGATCATAGGCAGCAGGAAATACAGACAGAGGGAGACAGTTCCAGAGCTGACCTGTTGCATAAATGAAAGACTGGGAGTAACGGTTAACTCTTGCATTAGAGAGTTGGACAGAAAAGGGATGAGAGTTTGCTGCCAGACGGGTGCTACGCGCCCGTCGTAGAGGTGGAGGAAGGCAAGCAGACAGTTCAGAGGAGCAGTGACCATTAAAGTAGCGAAAGAAAAGAGATAAAGATGCAACAGTGCGACGAAGAGACAGAGGTTGAAGGGAGTCAGTAAGAGGAGGAGAGTTAATGAGACGAAAAGCCTTTGACTCCACCCTATTGAGAAGAGCTGTATGTGGGGAGCCTCCCCACACATGAGAGTTGTACTCCACACAGGGGCGGATAAACCCCTGTATAGAGTCAACAATTGTGCAGGGGTAAAGAAAGAGCGGAGTCGGCTTAGCACACCCAATCTCTTGGAAGCAGATTTTACAAGAGATGTAATATGATCTTTCCAAGATAAGTCCCGAGTAAATGAAACCCCAAGCATGTTCAAGGATGATGCAGGATTAAGCTGAATATTATTAAACATTAGTGGGTATACCTGTGGAAGATTTTGTTGGGTTGATAGGTATAAGAACTGAGTCTTAGATGCATTAAAAAAACCATATTATTTTTACCCCAGTCAGAGATACGAGCCAAGTCAGACATTAGGTGTGCCATAGCCTCATCCCTTGTTTGTTGAAGTAACTGTTGAGATGGGTGTTGCGGGAACCGAATGGAAAGGTGAAGGGTGGAGTCATCAGCGTATGAGTGGATAGGGTTAGATGTACAGCTTAGAAGATCATTGATGAATAAAAGGAAGAGAGTTGGTGATAGGACAGAGCCCTGAGGAACACCACTGTTAATAGATCTAGGAGAAGAAAGATGGCCGTCTACAACAGCAGCTATGGAACGACCAGAAAGGAAGCTAGCGATGAAGGCACAGATAGAAGGATAGAAACCGCAGGAGGGCAGTTTGGAAATTAAAGATTTATGCCAGACTCGATCGAAAGCCTTTGAGATGTCAAGTGCAATGGCAAAGCTTTCGCCAAAGTCCCGAAAGGAGGATGACCAGGAGTCTGAAAGGTAGGTGAGAAGATCACCAGTGGAGCGTCCCTGAGCGGAACCCGTACTGACGATCGGAAAGAAGGTTGTGATAGGAAAGATGCCTTAAAATTTTTCTATTGAGAATTGATCCGAGAAACTTTTGAAATACAGGACGTTAAAGCAGTTGGACGATAGTTGGAGGGGTTGGGAGTGGTCATCCTTCTTTGGGACTGGCTGAATGAGAGCAAACTTCCAGCAAGAAGGAAAGGTACAAGTTGACAGACAAAGGTGAAAGAGTTTGCCTAGGCAGGGTGTAAGTACAGAAGCACAGTTCTTGAGAACAACAGGAGGGACCCCATCAGGTCCAAATGCCTTATTAGTACTGAGGCCAGTGATGGCAGAAAATACATCAACTGAAGAAATTTTAGTGTTAGCCATGAGGAAGTCAGAGGGGGGGAAGTGATGGAGGAACAGCTCCGGAATGCGTCTAAGGTGGAATTGGAGGAGAAAGTCAGTGCGAAGAGATCTGCTTTATCGGTAGAAAAATAGCTACAGAACCATCAGAGTAGAAAAGAGGAGGGAAGGATGATGAGGTAAAGTTGTTAGAAAGATTTTTGGCAAGGTGCCAGAAGGAGCGGGAAGAATTCGAGTTGGAGAGTTGAGAGCATTTAGTATGGATGAAATTATTTTTAGTAGAGCGAAGAACAGACTTAGCACAATTCCGGGCAGAAGCGTAAAGATGATGTGATTCAGGGGTGGGTTGGCTTCGGTACCTTTTGTAGGCCCTCTCCTTGTTGCGGACAGCATTAGAACAAGCGTGATTAAACCAAGGCTTTCTTGCGTTAGTCAAAAGATATGAGAAAGGAATGTATGCTTCCATGCCCGAGAGAATAACCTCCGTAATGCGCAAGGCACACTCAGATGGCTCCCGGCCATGGAAGCAATAATCATTCCAGGGAAAATCAAAAAAGTACTGTCTGAGGGCCTCCCAGTCCGCGGCTCCAAAATGCCACAGACGACGTTTCCCTGGAGGGTCCACAGGCCGTACCGGAGTGATAGGACAGGTTAAGGTAATAAGGTTGTGATCGGAGGAGCCCAATGGAGAGAAAAGATTAACAGAGTAAGCAGAAGGATTAGTTGTGAGGAAGAGGTCAAGTATGTTGGAGCTCTCTCCAAGGCAGTCAGGGATACGGGTAGGGTGCTGTACAAGCTGCTCTAGGTCATTAAGGATAGAAAAGATGTAGGCTTGTTCACCAGGTGGATCCATGAAAGGAGAGGAGAGCCAAAGGTGGTGGTGAACATTGAAATCTCCTAGAATGGAGATTTCAGAGAAAGGAGAAATGGATAGAATATGTTCCATCGTAGAAGTAAGCTAGTCAAAGAATTTTTTGATAGTCAGTAGAATTAGGGGATAAGTAAACAGCACAGATATATTTAGTCAGAGAATGACAGGAAAGCCGAAGCCAGAGTGTAGAGAATTCAGAAGAATTGAGTTCAGGAACACGAGAGCAAGATAAGTCGTTGCGTATATATACATAACAGCCACCTTTGGCTTTGAAATGAGTATAGAGAAAGTAGGAGGATACAGAAAAGGGTTTGCTGTCAGTTGCCTCAGACAGCTGAGTCTCCGTTAGAAAAAGGTGAGGTTTAGAGGAGGAGAGGTGGTGCTCAACAGAGCAAAAGTTAGAGGAAAGGCCGCGAATGTTGCAGAAATGAAGAAGAAGAGAGTCAAATAGTGGTTCCAGGCACCTCGAGTCGTCACTCAGGAGAGGGAGCGGATGGTGGGGGCATTTATGGTCACCCCCCCCTGGGGACTCCAAGGCTTGGTAAAGAGACGCCATTTTTTTATTTTAATTTTGAATAGGAAGTGTAGTGTGTACTGTGCATGTAGTTTGGTGTAGATAGTTAGAGAAATTTGTACTGGAGAGCATGCTGGCCTACTCTCTGTGTAACTGAGACACTGAAAAAGTTCAGCAAAGGGGGATGGTCAGGAACTAGTCCTGAGGGCTGATGAAACGGGAGCTCCAGCACTCCCTGTCATCAGCTTTCCATCCACCTCGGGAGTACTGCCCTGCTCGACTGGTGCTACAGTCTACTCCTCATGGTGGAATGATGAGGCGAAACAAGCTGTGGAACAAAAGAAGAAGGCATATAGTGAATGGCTAGCGAGTAGAGGTAGTGGAGAAGATGAGAGAGGAGACAGGTATATTGAGCAGGAGAAGGGAGGTGAAGACATTGGTGGAGAGTAAGAAGAAAGTGGATGAAGAGTTTGGGAGGAACCTGAATGTGAAATGGAGGGAGAGTAAGAAATTGTTTTGGAAGGAGGGAAAGAAGGTAAGACAGTGTGAAAGGGGAAAGAGTAGGGGAGTGAAAGATGGGAATAATAGATTGTTGGTGGAGAAGAGAGAGAAATTAGGAGATGGAAGTAGCACTTTGAGGATTTGTTGAATGTAGAGAGTGTGAACAGTGTGAGTATAAGTGGTTGGGGAATGGCTGGGAGAAGAAGAGACGAGAGGAGGGAGGAAAAGATCAGTAGGGAGGAAGTAGTGGAAGCAGTGAAGAAGATCAGGATGGGAAAGGCCCCAGGAATTGATGGAGTGTGTGGTGAAATGCTGAAGTATGGGGGTGAGACTGTTGTGGAGTGGATGTGGAAGTTGTGTAGATTGACTTGGGAAGAGGAAAAGGTTCTGGAGAACTGGAAATCAGGTATAATTGTTCCTTTATACAAAGGAAAAGGGAGAGAGAAGTATGTGGTAACCATAGGGGTATTTGCCTTCTTAGTGAGACTGGAAAAATATATGGTAGAATACTCATTGATAGGGTTAGGCATGTAAGAGAGGAGCTAGTTGGAGAAGAACAATGGGGATTTAGGAAGGGAAAAGGGTGTGTAGGTCAGATATTTGTTCTAAGATGTTTAGTGGAGAAGTATCTAGAGAAGGGAAAGAAAGTGTATGCTTCTTTCATGGACTTGGAGAAAATTATGACAGAATA
>NC_137013.1:27486546-27501161 GCF_032717465.1 Coenobita brevimanus | reverse complement strand
TGAAAATTAAAAATAATGGTTTACTTAACCTCCTTTGCACATTCTCCGTAGCACCCAATTCATGAAATTTCATCAGGACCATTTGCTTTTCCTCTGTCTAATTTACTTAACTCCTCCTGTATTAGCTTTTTGATATTTGTATATCTGGTAGTATGTGTGGACATGCATGTTCCACATAGTCCCTCTCAAAATTTTTTTCTTCTGTTAAAACTGATTGGAAATTCTTATTTAGTCCTTCCATCCATCCATTGCCAGACGCCATGTATCCCAAATGGGGTGGCCAAGGGCTCAGAGTTAATTGAGCTTTACAGGGAGGGGCACCAAGTCTCCACCAACCCCACTTGACGTAGGGATGCCAACAGCATCTGGTGTTCCCAGGCGGTCACCCATCCAAGTACTAACCAGACCCAACGTTGCTTAACTTCGCTGATCGGATGGGAAGCGGTGTACTCAACGTGGCATTTAGTGCTTCACAAATATCTTTCTCTTGTGTATAGGTGATTCCCTCGTCCGTAATGGATTGTATTATATCTTTTACTTTGGTTTTGCTTCTGATGTAGCTGTAAAATAGCTTCGGTTGATTACTTTTATTTATTATATCCTCCTCAAACTGTTTTTGGGCTTCCCTCCTTATTCTTGTATAATCGTTTCTTGCCTGTTTGTAATTATTATATGCCCTTTCACTACTGTGTCTTCTGTATCTATTCCACAACAAATCTCTTCTTTTCTTTTGATTTTCTACATTCTGTATTGAAACATTTCTGTATTTTCTTATCTGCTTCTTTGTGCTGTGAGATGTACTTCTGGACTCCTATTTCCATAAAATTCACAGAATTTTTTATATACAGCATTTAAATCTTGTCCTCTAAGCTCATTTTCCCAATCAACTTCTAAGAAATACTACTTTAGGTCTTGATAATTTCCCTTTTTATAGTTTTGGCTCTTTTTGTAACTTGCATTGCTGTTAACTATGTTATATGCTATCCTGAAGTTGCGTTTCGTACTGCATGGTCGCTTTTGCCGAGTGGAGGGTGATATATTAAACTGTCAGTATCATTTTCTTGCTTAGTAAATATGAGATCTAGCATTAAACGTATATCGAGTCCTCTTTTTCTGGTGGTTTCCTCACATGTTGCGTTAGGAAAACTCTTGCACGAGATCGAGGAGCTTTTGGTCTCAACAGCTTTCTTGGCTTATTATATCTAGAGTAGTCCACTTTATATTTGTATTAAAATCTCCAGTTAGTATAATTCTTTCCGATTTCTCTTCCATTTTATGTAGTAATGCTCTTAAACTCTGAATTGTACTCTCTGCCAGGTCCTCATATTAGTCTCTTTCCCATGTGTTTGATTTGGGTGGTATGTACAAATTGGCTACAATTACCTTCAGATCTGTTGATCTCTACTCCAATCAGTTCTACTTGTGAGGGTATATCTAATTTTATTTCATTGACTTTTAGATTTTTCTTAGTTAATATTATAATTCCTCCTCCTTTTTTAAGTTTCTATCTCTTCTCCATATATTATATTCCTCTAAGTTTAGTATGTCATTTGATATCCTTGGTGTTAATTTTGTTTCAGTTAGGCATATTATATGTGGTTCATTTTCTCTGGACATAATCATTCATCTCTAATAATTTAGATACCATTCCATCCACATTTGAGTACATCAACTTTATCATCTTGTTTATATACTTGTCATGACTTGGTTCTACTACCTTCCTCCTTTTATTCCCTCCCGTTTATGTACCACTTTCGTACCTGCAATTCCATTACTTTGTAAAAAAAAAAAATTGTATTCTTCTCATACTCTGTTCTTCCCTCATTTTTGTTTTTGCTTCCTCCTCTTCTCTTTCAGTAATTCCAGTTCCTCTTGTGTTAGGCATCTTTTTATCCATACATTTTTGAACTCCTTCTTCCATAAGATTCTTTGCATTTTTTAGTATCTCCTCCACGGTGTTTACACTCTGAAAGTTACCTTTAGAGGTCTTGACTTGCTTTTCTCATATTTCCTAACCTTTTGTGTTCCTCTGTCTTTACTACAGATTTCCTCTGATACTTCTTTCAATAAGCTCATTACATTTGCCATCTCCTTTTTGTCTATTGAGATCTTGTTTTTTACTTCTTCCTCTTCTATACCAGTGATTACTATAGATTTGTTGATATCTACTGAATCTCTGACTAACTTTGGACTGTTTTGGATTATTCTTTTCACTTCCTTTTAATGCTTTTTTCTTCCACTCTTGTTTCTAAGTCTTTCTTTACTTTCACCATTTCAGCATACGTGGTTTCCACATCATTTTTGTAGCTTTGCACAGCTTCATTCACCTGTGTAATCTTCTCCTCAACATCACTGCTCTGGTCTATCAGACTGCTTGCTTGCCTAATTGTCTCTATCATTTTTGAACTCTTCCATAATACTCTCGTGGTTGACTACGGTACTTGCCATTTCACTCATTTTATTCCTAAGCGTACTCATTTCCACTGTTAGATCACATATAGTTGTGTCTTTCTTGTTGACCTCCCTTCCTAGTTTTTCTATTTCTTCCTTTTGCAAGTGCATCTGCTTCTTTATTTCATCAATTTCATTCTGGAAAGCTAACTCCAGTCTGTGTACACGTTCAACCAGTTTAGTGTGAGTCTCCATTTCAACCAGTTCTTTGTAGAAATCATCATCTTGCTTTCTGCCTTTATCCCTTTTCTTTTCCAAATTTGCTTTACTAAAGTATGTGGCCATTTTGCAATACTAAAAGCACAGAGTACTTACATTCCCTGGGGCAGTTGTAGTCTAAACAATCAGCTGATTGAGCGCATTCTTTCACTACTCGGTTCTCTTTTCTGTTTGAACAAGTCTTGTTTAAACTTTTTTTTTTTAATAATAAAAAACCGTTTAGTCTAACCTGGTACAGAGCTTGACTCATATAAAGATACTAATTTAGGTAATGCCACTGGCCGTGCTGGCTCGGTATGGAGCGCTGTCGGCCCACGTCTGCTCTTCTTGGTAACTCCTGTGTGTATGTGCGCGTGTGTGTGCGCGTGTGCATGTGTGTGTGTGTGTGTGTGTGTGTGTGTGTGTGTGTGTGTGTGCATGTGTGTGTGTGTGTGTGTGTGTGTTGTGTGTGTGTGTGTGTGTTGTGTGCGTGTTCTTACCTAATTGTTCTTACCTAATTGTATCTTTACAGGAATGAGTCAAGCTCGTATTGTCCCGTGTCTTAGACCATATTTATCGTACATATCCTTAAATTTGTGAATTGTTTTGGCACACACTATTTCATTCGGTAGTGCATTCCATTGATCAGTTGCTCTGTTTGGGAAACTGAATTTCCTTACGTCTTTATCACCTCTCTTCTTAGGCAGTTTTTTGCAGTGTTCTCTTGCTGATGCTTCTCCATATGTTAAGTAATCATTTATGTCTATTTTCTCCTTTCCTGATATGCACTTATATAGCATTATCATGTCACCTCTTTTCCTTCTCTCCTGTAGTGTTGGTAGATTCAGTTTATTTAGTCTTTCTTCGTAGCTTAGGTCCCTTAAGCTTGGTATCCATCTTGTAGCGGCCCTTTGAACTTTTTCAATCTTGTCTATATGCTTTTTGAGATGAGGACTCCAGACTACTGATGCATATTCCAGGGTTGGTCTAATGAATGATGTTATTATCCTTCTTAGCATGTCTTCATTTATGTATGTGAATGCTATTCTCATATTTGCAAGCAGTGTATACATGTTCCGTACCTTCTCGCTGACGTGGTCAGCCGGAGATAGTCTGTTATTGATAATCACACCTAGGTCTTTCTCTCTTTCTGATGTGTATAGGGTTTTATTTCCTAACTTATAATCCCAATCAGGTCTTTTTCCACTTTTACCAAACTTGATTACATGACACTTGTCCACATTGAATTCCATTTGCCATGTACTACTCCATTCATGAAGTTTATTTAATTCTTCTTGTAGCTCCCTACAAGAGTCTGTGCTAGTAATTCTCCTTTGTATTTTTGCATCATCTGCAAACATATTCAGATAGCTCTCATTTCCAGTGTTACTGTTTATATCATTTATGTACACTAGAAACATGATTGGTGCCAGCACCGAACCCTGTGGTACTCCACTAGTCACTTCTTTCCATGATGAGTAGTTTCCTCTTAGTACTGTCCTCATTTCTCTTTTTATGAGAAAGTCTTGCATCCAACAAAACAGTTTGCCTCGAATTCCTCCTTGATGGTTCAGCTTCCATAAAAGTCTTTGGTGTGGTACTGTGTCAAAAGCTTTCTTGAAATCTAAATAGATACTGTCCACCCATCCTTCCCTTTCCTGTATTGTGTTTGTTACTCTGTCATAGTAGCTCAACAGATTAGTAACACATGATTTTCCTTTTCTGAAACAAAACTGTCTTTCTGTTATCATACTGTGTTCTTCTAAATGATTTACCCAAGCTTTTCTTATAAGTTTTTCTAATACCTTGCTTACAACACTGGTCAGTGATACTGGTCGGTAGTTGAGAGGATTTTGTCTATTTCCTTTCTTGAATAAGGGGACTATATTTGCTTTTTTCCAAATATCAGGTAGTTTCCCTTGACTCAAGGATTTCTTGAAAATTAAAAATAATGGTTTACTTAACTCCTTTGCACATTCTCGTAACACCCAACATGAAATTTCTTCAGGACCACTTGCTTTTCCTCTGTCTAATCTACTTAACTCCTCTTGTATTACTTTTTCTGCTATTTGTATATCTGGTAGTATGTGTGGACATGCGTGTTCCACATATTCCCTCTCAAAATTTTTTTCTTCTGTAAAAACTAATTGGAAATTCTTATTTAGTGCTTCACAAATATCTTTCTCTTGTGTATAAGTGATTCCCTCGTCCGTGATGGATTGTATTATATCTTTTACTTTGGTTTTGCTTCTGATATAGCTGTAAAACAGCTTTGGTTGGTCACTACTTTTATTTATTATATCCTCCTCAAACTGTTTTTGGGCTTCCCTCCTCATTCTTGTATAGTCGTTTCTTGCCTGTTTGTAATTATTATACGTCCTTTCACTATTGTGTCTTCTGTATCTATTCCACAACAAATCTCTTCTTTCTTTTGATTTTTTACATTCTGTATTGAACCATTTCTGTATTTTCTTATCTGCTTCTTTGTGCTGTGGGATGTACTTCTGGACTCCTGTTTCATAAAATTAACAAAAATTTTTATATATAGCATTTAAATCTTGTCCTCTAAGCTCATTTTCCCAATCAACTTCTAAGAAATACTTCTTTAGGTCTTGATAATTTCCCTTTTTATAGTTTAGTCTCTTTTTGTAACAGTCATTGCTGTTTATTATGTCATATGCTATCCTGAAGTTATAATTTAGTACTGCATGATCGCTTTTGCCGAGTGGAGGGTGATATATTAAACTGTCAATGTCATTTTCTTGCCTAGTAAATATTAGATCTAGCACTGAAGGTACATCAAGTCCTCTTTTTCTAGTGGTTTCCCTCACATGTTGCGTTAAGAAAAACTCTTGTACGAGATCCAGGAGCTTTTGGTCCCAACAGCTTTCTTGGCTATTTATATCTAGAGTATTCCAATTTATATTTGTATTGAAATCCCCAGTTAGTATAATTCTTCCCGATTTCTCTTCCATTTTATGTAGCAAGGATCTTATACTCTGAATTGTACTCTCTGCCAGGTCCTCATATTCGTCTCTTTCCCATGTGTTTGATCTGGGTGGCATATACAAATTGGCTACAATTACTTTACCTTCAGATGTGTCGATCTCTACTGCAATCAGTTCTACTTGTGATGGTATATCTAGGTTTACTTCCTTGACTTTTAGATTTTTCTTAGTTAATATTATAATTCCTCCTCTTTTTTTTAAATTTCTGTCTCTTCTCCATATATTGTATTCCTCTAAGTTTAGTATGTCATTGGATATCCTTGGTGTTAATTTTGTCTCAGTTAGGCATATTATTTGTGGTTCATTTTCTCTGACATAATCATTCATCTCTAGTAATTTAGATACCATTCCATCCACATTTGAGTACATCAACTTTATCATCTTGTTTATATACTTGTCATGACATGGTTCTACTAACTTCCTCCTTTTTCTTCCATCCTGTTTGTGTACCACTTTCGTACCTGCAATCCTATTACTTTGTAAAAAAAATTTCTTCTTGTCCTCTTCTGTTCTTCCCTCATTTTTTGTTTTTGCTTCCTCCCTTTTCTCTTTCAGTAATTCCAGTTCCTCTTGTGTTAGACATCTTTTTATCCATACATTTTTGAACTCCTCTTTTTCCATAAGATTCTTTGCATTTTTTAGTATCTCTTCCACAGTGTTTACACTCTGGAAAGTCACCTTTAGAGGTCTTGTCTTGCTTTTCTCGTATTTCCCTAACCTTTTGTGTTCCTCTATGTCTTTACTACAGATTTCCTCTGATACTTCTTTCAGTAAGCTCATTACATATGCCATCTCCTTTTTGTCTCTAGTGATTTTGTTTTTAATTTCTTCCTCTTCTATACCAGTGATTACTATTGATTTATTTATTTCTACTGAATCTCTGACTAACTTTGGATTGTTTTGGATTATTCTTTTCACTTCCTTTTTAATGTTTTTTTCCCTCCACCCTTGTGTGCGCGCGTGTGTGCGAGCGTGTGTGCGTGTGTGCGAGCGTGTGTGTGTGCGAGCGTGTGTGCGTGCGTGTGCCGTGTGGTGTGTGTGTGTGTGTGTGTGTGTATTTGTTACCACCAGTTTTTACTCAACTTGTGACGGGCCTCCAGCAGTGAATATAACCCATGGGCACAGATCCAGGGGGACGGGGGATGAAAGGAACATATGTCATCGGCAACTGGGTCAGGGAGGTCGTCCTGTGTAATCATCCCTCACCCCCAGCAAACAATTCACACAAGCCACAAGAGAATATGCAACGTTAAACCTGCAATTGCTCTTAAAATAGTGTTATATTGAAAATGCAGTTCTCAAAACCTGTGAAATTGAAATTGCTGATAAAACAACAAAAAATTGAGTTGATCCGATATAGCAAGTTCATCTTTTAAATCGAGCGCCAGTGTTATGACGCGATGGCTCCAGATGTGGCTACAAGCAATGAATGGTGCTACTTTTCCTGTCCTCGTGCTACCTAGTTATACCTTTTGTCAACCTTAAGTTACATACAAGTCACTTCTCTTGGCGGTGGCCCTCTCCTCTCTCCATATCTTTATTCTAAGCAGACATCCCCCTACCCCAGGAATCAGAGTAAATCAACAACAATGATTTATAACAGTCTGGTAGAGGAGGATGTTATCGCCTATCGCCTGCACGAATAGCAAACTCTACTCTTACATTACGACCCCCATTTGGCTGTTTACATCCAGGTTCACAACTGTATTTCTAGGTTAATACGGATAAGAAGGACGGCCCAACAACTGATCTCGAGTTCTTCCATGAAGAGTTGAATATGCTAACCAATGTAGCGCGTGAGGAATCAGAAATAACTCATACGCCATTGTTTCTGCTCCAGTAATATGTTTTCCTCAGAACACCCCAGCAGTGAAGACAGGCACGAAGGCTATACATCTGAGTAGCCTCTCCTAAGCTGAATAAAATGACGTATAGCAAAAACAAAATACAAGACATCGTACTCAATGGGTTAATTTTCACCAAAGGGCAACCACGCATGAGGATATGAGAGTGTAATAGCTATACAAAACACATCAGCAAGGAAGACGTGCAAAGAAGTGTCATGTCAAAGAGATTATGGGCCTTTACCACCATGACTCCATATACCAACATGAAAATAAAACCCGAGAGCCTTTATCTCTTATACTATGTACAGACGCCAATCATCAGCACAGTTTATGATGAGACTCCCCAAAGTCTAATTTCAAAGGCTTAAAGTAGCCAAACTGACTCATGGTGAGTGAGATTTCGCCTGCGAGGCGAAATGGATAACAATTCTCGCTCACAGCTTGTTGGTGGGATTAGAACTCAAATGAGCCTATATTAATTTGGTAACTGGTGAGAAAATATTCTGTTATTCACAGAAGAAAACTTTAACTAAAATTGTTACGTAAACACAATTTAATTCTTGTGGTTTTTGTTCATTTTTATTTTTTTCTTGTAACATGAAACAAATATTCGGACACTCGGGTGACCAGCCACGGAGGCTGTCTGTTTTGTCTCCAAACAACAAGTAAAAATCAGATTTCGATATGGATCCTGCGGCAAAGAAAACTAGAAGACTGCTTTGTGGCTCTGGAGTTGCTAAAGTACGTGAGGCGGTTACAGAAATTGAGGAAAAGGAAAAGGGTACTCCATGGTGGTTTGTTTACAAATGACCACGAGGCGCCAAGGCAGACGTGTGTGTGTGTGTGTGTGTGTTTCGGCTCGCAAAAACACACGAGTAAGGACACTCGACTCTGCTAGCCGTTTTCACTCGCAAAACTGGCTCGCATGTTAGCCACTTTTGGTCTAGTGTGACGCTACCTTTAGCTAACCCTTCTAATCTACTACAGTCTATTTGTTTTCTATCTATCTATCTATCTAAAGCCAGACGCCTTAATCCCGTCAGGAGTGCGCACAAACGAATCGCCTCTGTCACTCTGTCCCCTGCCATTACGCTGCCCTCCCCCAACTCAATCCCCCCTCCCATATACCTCTCCACTCCACTTGTTTTCACTTGGACACGAACCACTCACGTCACCTGAATACTGAATCGTGGCTGCATGATATCACTAAAGAGCTGCAATTATGACGTAAAAGGTCACCTTGGTTACTAATCAAACCCATTAATGACAACACTTGGCCATCAGTTGATTTGAGAGTTACGAGGGATCTCTGTCGGGTTGAAACAAACATACTACAGCAGAAAACGTTATTAAATACACTCACGTAAGGGCGATGGAGCCAAGTTAGGTTTCCCAGCCAAACAACACTCCTGGAGAGAGAGATGGACAGGAGTGTGGGTTGGGTACTGGCATTGTGGAGAGACTGGGGGGATGACTCAGCTTCATTCGTTTCGAAGCACCGGACACAGAAGAACCATGGCCGAGCTTCACAAACAGAGGCTAGATTCACTAACAAACCTTATGATGTTTTCCCCTATTTTTATTTCATGTTATTTTTTTTATTTTGTGTGTGTATCCACCTCTGGATCCATCACGTGTATTTGGTCTAGAAAATATCACGAGGCCTTTACACGAGGACGAGCTCGAATTTGGAGGGAGTTCTGAAGATTAAGGACGAGGCCGAGGTCGGAGCGAGTTCTGGAGGCCGAGGACGCGGTTGGAGGCCGTGTCAGAGTATTGAAGTAGTATTGTTTGTGTATCCCGTCCCTGATTCACTAAGAGGTGGTGCTGTTAAGGGAATACAAGCCCAGAACCCAGACTATCTATCTGTCTATCTATCTATATGTACAATATATTTTGGCTCTACAGCGGTACGAGGTGGTGCTTTGATTAAGAGATACAAGCTCAGAATATTCATCCTTTCATGTATCTAATTCTATCTGTCTACGTAACTATCTATGTATCTGTCTATCTATCTAATTGACTATCTTGCGTGGGTATTTATAAGTATCACTGCAAAAACGGTCACTCTCCGTTGTTCTGAAGTTTTGTGCTGCTTCTCAGCGTCGCTTATGCATCCACCCGGACCTCCACAGTAAGCATGCGGCAGACATTTGACCTGCAGAAAAGACACCCCCTCCATCCCTTCGAAATGTCTCTTTGCGGGCCTGTATCAGTCTGTCTACCTTCCTACCTCTCTACCTATTCATCATCTAATCAATCAGTCTATGTATCTATCGATCTATCTATCCAGCCCTGATGTGGTACGAGGTGATGATTCTGTTAGGGGACAGAGAGGCTCGAGAATCCATCCAACCAACTCCATCTGTATCTACCTACCGTATGTATCTATCTGATCGTGCATCCTGGTCTGATGTGGTTTATTAATATCCATCTATCCATCCATCTATCTATCCATTAATCCATCCAACTCCATCTATCTTTATCTATCTGCGTATCTATCTGTTCGTTCGTCCTGGTTTGATGTGGTTGACAGATGTTCTTGTTATGACACACAAATTTAATAATATTTATCTCTCCATCCATTAATCTATCCATTCATCCATCCACTTATCTATCCATTCATCCATCCATCTATCTCTCCATTCATCCATCCATCTATCTAGCTTTATCTAAGTATCCATCTGCTAGTGCATCCTGGTCTGAAGTGGTTGAGAGATGCTGTTGTTGCTATGGGGACAGAAGCTTACTAATATCTACCCACCCACCCAGCCATCCATCCACCTATCTAACTCCATTCTTTTATCTATACGCTAGCAGGGGTACCCGGCGTTGCCCGGGCCAAAAAGGCAAACATTACCGCTGACCTCAAATAATAACCCAGATCTGAATTTTGACCCGCCTAAAACCATCCTTGGCCCACCCTGATTAAGAATATATATGGGTCTGGGGGTCTATGGCCCTTGGTTTGGGCGTGATTGAAGGACAAACAAACAAACAAACAATGCGGCTCATATAAATAAATGTCTATCTATTTATCTATCCACCTGCCTATCTATCTGTTGATGCGTCCTTGGCTGTGGCAAGAGGAGTTTTTACTCCATTGTTTTGGTTCCAATTTGGCCCAGATTTTTGTCCGTTTGCAGTTTATATCGCGCAGGTCAGTGGTAAAAAAAGACAGTGCTACGGCTACACATCCTATCCACAGCACCTCTTCGCGACTTGCACCATATTCTAGTGTTAATCTATGGCTAGGACTAGGTATTCAAGATGAAGAGGCGGTATTTCTGGGCCTGGCTGGGATAAGAATGCATCAGGGAGTATCAAGGTCGAAAAACAGACGAAATGCATCCTTCTCGTAATGGTGTTGTTGTATGCAGAGGAGGAGCTCAAGGGCAGTCAAGTTTAGTACTGGAATATTTTATGCACTGTACATATATAGATGTTGATGATACTATAAACAGGAGCACGGTAATAATAATAATAACTAATAATAATATATAAGAAAAACAACAACATTAATGACAGCAATAATAATAATAATAATAATAATAATAATCCATCATCCACTCCTATGTCGCCCCATGAGGAGCGTAGGAACCCTGGGCCAGGCACGTTGGTCCTGACATTTGAGATGAGAGTGACCAGCCTCACTCATCCCTGAGTGGCATTCTGTGAGTAATAAAACCCAACCATCCCTCAGATATAAACCTGCACGGGCTCAATCCGATTGGAGCGCCTTAATTACCCACTAAACCACCAAGCGTCACAATTTGGTTATATGGTTACCACCCAGAGTAGTAAATGGTATCCTGGTGTACAGGAAACCATTTGGCTTGTCGCTCAGTGTACAGTCACCCACAGGAAGAAGGAAGAGGAAAGAAAGAAGGAAAGAAAGACAGAAGAGGGAGTGTAAAGTCACCCGTAGGGAGAAGAAAGAGGAAAGAATGAAGGAAAGAAAAACAGAAGAGGAAGGAAAAAGGGAGGAAAAGCCAGACACCCAAAGCAGCACTACATCAAGGGTGAATGGTGAGCGCCCCCACCTACCACTACCACTAATAATATCAATAATAATAATAATAATAATAATAATAATAACGTGTCCTAGACACAGAGGAGACATACAGATATATTTTCACAACAGTTACAAGGACACGAAAGCAAAATATGAAAACATAAAATTATGATAAAGAGGAAACAGGTGGGTCAGAGAGAGAGAGAGACATTATCGCTCCGCCTTGCTGAAGGCGGGCGATAACATGTACTACCAAGCCTCGTATGTGACGTAGAATAACTTATAAATAGCTAAATCCATATGCTACGAGACCCCCCAATGTGAACTAGAATACGGGTCCTACAGGAACAACAGAGAGTCGTTTTTTGTGGTCAGCGTGAGGCGGGAAAATGACCAGACCTTGTTTATTCTCCAGCAGGTTCTCGCCCTCCCTCGTCCTTCCACCCTCCTTCCCGTCACACCCTCAACGTACTCCACCACAATGCCGGCTCGCCCAACCCATTTTTCTGTCTCCTAAGCTTATTTCTACTTAACCCCCACCCCAACACGTTCATTCTTTGAGGACATTTTCAAATAAACATCGCTACACTGAAAACACAGACGCTACAGCACGCATTTTCACTGGGTATGCTTTCCTGCAGCGGCCACATCGTCCAACACATATCAAGCCCAATATCTCATCCATTCCTTTGCTCATCACGGCCACTTCTCTCACCCATCCCCACTTTTCAAGGCTTCATGGTGCGACGCAGATCACACCGTCGACAGAGGCGCTTTGGGAGAGACTTTACTAGCTGGAGGGGTTTGACACAACCTTTATTAACCCCAGCTGAAGTCCGGTTAGTTTCCCCTCCTCTGGCTAAAACTGTTTGACGTTAGTATGGAATAAAGTTAATATGGAATAAAGTTAGTATGGAATAAAGTTAATATGGAATAAGTATGGAATAAAGTCAGAGGATAGATGGTGTTAAGACTGTTCCACTTCTTTTATTCTGGCCAACACCTGACGGTTCCATGAAGCTCCCAGGCATGAAAATCGTGTGTTTAAGTATGCATGGAAATTTTCTAGGTTGGGAAGAATTGTTCATGTATGACCTACCGTTGTACGTAAGGAAGATGCCACTCTCTCTCTCTCTCTCTCTCTCACACACACACACACACACACACACACACACTGTACACTCACTGCCTGCTTGATGACGCTAGCGATTTAGTACGCAAAACATGCTGAGCTGTGCTGCTACTTAAAACTTCACAGTAACTGTCTGTCTGTCTCGTGGCAGTAGTGGCGAATGGGTGTTGATTTGGGAGGGGTAGTGGTGGTGGTGATGATGGTGATAACTGGTAGTGGCTGTAATAATGATGGTGATAACTGGTAGTGGCTGTAATAATCATGGTGATAACTGGTAGTGGCTGTAATAATCATGGTAATAACTGGTAGTGGCTGTAATAATGATGGTAATAACTGGTAGTGGCTGTAATAATCATGGTAATAACTGGTAGTGGCTGTAATAATCATGGTGATAACTGGTAGTGGCTGTAATAATGATGGTGATAACTGGTGGTGGCTGTAATAATCATGGTAATAACTGGTAGTGGCTGTAATAATCATGGTGATAACTGGTAGTGGCTGTAATAATGATGGTGATAACTGGTAGTGGCTGTAATAATGATGGTGATAACTGGTAGTGGCTGTAATAATGATGGTGATAACTGGTAGTGGCTGTAATAATGATGGTGATAAACCAAAAGCAGAGGTGAACAGATGCGTGACAGTAAGAGTAGTAGTAGTAGCAGTAGTGGTAAGGGTAGTGGTCTTGGTGGTAGTAATGGGGTGATAGTAGCGGTGGTGGTGGTGATAGCACACTTATTGACGACAGCAGTTGTAATGGTAGTGGTGGCAGAGTGAAAAGAACTAGCGGTACTGGTGTCGTGCTAGTCACAAGAAGTGTATGGGATGGCTGTACAGTATTATTCCGAAATTGAGTTACATGAAATAAACCCCAGAACGACAAAAACCTGGGTCAAGTCAAGGTGAGCGAATTAAAGCAGGTGTAGGGGTGATAACGCGCGTACCTGACGTAACACACGAGGCGATAACATGTTCAGTAAGGTTACATAATATTTTACTTCATTCCTGCTGCCTCCACGCGATTTTATTTAGCCCGCGACAGATCCTTCAGTAGTACAGAGGTTAATGTGAAGGCTATATCCAACCTCCCTTGAGTGCGAAAACCCTCTCTTCTAAGCTGGGGGAAAAAAAAAAAAGTCTGGAGAGAGAGAGAGAGAGAGAGAGAGAGAGAGAATCATCGCACCGAAAGAGTTAGTTTCTTCACTACGTCAACCTCATTACATGCTTGCTGTCTCCAGGCGATTTAATTCAGTTCCATGGAGAGTAGTAGTAGTAGTAGTAGTAGTAGTAGCAGTAGTAGTAGTAGTAGTAGTAGCAGCAGCAATAGTAGACTCGATTAATCCCTTCACTACTAGGACAGTCTTTTAGGCAGGGTTAAGTATCTAGTGTATTCGGTCTGTTTACATCTGACGAAGGTATACTACTCCCTCAACTCTTATAACAAGTCGTGGGTACTTGGAAGTCAATCAACCTGAGTTAGGGGACAAGAATGAGTCTCCCTGGTTACTAGCCAAATCTTCCCTCCACTATGACTACGCCTGGCCATCAGCGTAACTGTACGGAGATTAGGGATATGTGTCACCTGGGAACACACGCACTATAGCAGGTAAGAACGTAATATAAAAAACGTAGGAAAAAACGTAACATAAGGAAAAATAAAAGCAGAAGGCGTCAAACACGAATACCACAAGATTACCTTATCATTTTACGCAATCCTTCCACGGCAACATCTTACCCACACCGCCTGCCTTATCACCTTACCTAATCACCACCACCGCCACATAACACTGACCGCCATCGTACCAAAAACATTAGGTACGGCATCCCCCCTACTCCCCCCCCCCCCAGTTTCACGTTTCCATGCAGACTTCAGATTTCGATTATTGTGTTTGTTTATATTCTTCGTAGGAGTCACAGGCCCGTATTCTCGTCCAGTACTGAGGTTCCCTGGCACCTCCTCCTTA
>NC_137013.1:27399046-27481546 GCF_032717465.1 Coenobita brevimanus | reverse complement strand
TCTCTTCCTTACAACTAATCCTTCTGCTTACACTGTTAATCTTTTCTCTCCGTTGGGCTCCTCCGATAACAACCTCATCACCTTGACCTGTCCTATCACTCCAGTACAGCCTGCGGACCCTCCAAAAAAACGTCGTCTCTGGTACTTTGGAGCTGCGGATTGGGAGGCCCTCAGGCAGTACTTCTTTGATTTTCCCTGGAATGATTATTGCTTCCATGACCGGGAACCATCTGGGTGTGCCTTGCGCATTACGGAGGTTATTCTCTCGGGCATGGAAGCATACATTCCTTTCTCATATCCTTTGACTAATGCACGAAAACCTTGGTTTAATCACGCTTGTTCTAATGCTGTCCGCAACAAGGAGAGGGCCTATAAAAGGTACCAGAGCCAACCCACCCCTGAATCACATCTTTTATACATTTCTGCCCGGAATCGTGCTAAGTCTGTTCTTCACTCTGCTAAAAATAATTTCATCTGTACAAAATGCTCTCAACTCTCTAACTCGAACTCTTCCCGCTACTTCTGGCACCTTGCCAAAAACCTTTCTAAAAACTTTACCTCATCATCCTTCCCTCCTCTTTTCTACTCAGATGGCTCTGTAGCTATTTCTTCTACTGATAAAGCAGATCTCTTTGCTCAGACTTTCTCCTCCAATTCCACCTTAGACGATTCCGGTGCTGTTCCTCCATCATTTCCCCCCTATGACTTCCTCATGGCTAACATTAAAATTTCTTCAGCTGATGTATTTTCTGCCATTGCTGGCCTCAGTACTAATAAGGCATATGGGCCTGATGGAGTCCCTCCTGTTGTTCTCAAGAACTGTGCTTCTGTGCTTACACCCTGCCTAGGCAAACTCTTTCGCCTTTGTCTGTCAACTTGTACCTTTCCTTCTTGCTGGAAGTTTGATCTCATTCAGCCAGTCCCAAAGAAGGGTGACCATTCCCAACCCTCTAACTATCGTCCAATTGCTTTAACATCCTGTATCTCAAAAGTTTTTGAGTCTATTCTTAACAGAAAAATTTTAAAGCATCTTTCCTATCACAACCTTCTTTCTGATCGTCAGTATGGGTTCCATCAGGGACGCTCCACAGGCGATCTTCTCACCTACCTTTCAGACTCCTGGTCATCCTCCTTTCGGGACTTTGGCGAAAGCTTTGCCATTGCACTTGTCATCTCAAAGGCTTTCGATCGAGTCTGGCATAAATCTTTAATTTCCAAACTGCCCTCTTACGGTTTCTATCCTTCTATCTGTGCCTTCATCTCTTGCTTCCTTTCTGGTCGTTCTATACCAGCTGTTGTAGACGGCTATCGTTCTTCTCCTAAATCTATTAACAGTGGTGTTCCTCAGGGCTCTGTCCTATCACCAACTCTCTTCCTTTTATTCATCAATGACCTTCTAAGCTGTACATCTAACCCTATCCACTCATACGCTGATGACTCCACCCTTCACCTTTCCATTCGATTCCCACAACGTCCATCTCAGCAGTTACTTCAACAGGCAAGGGATGAGGATATGGCACACCTAATGTCTGACTTGGCTCGTATCTCTGACTGGGGTAAAAATAATCTGGTTGTTTTTAATGCATCAAAGACTCAGTTTTTGCACCTATCAACCCAACAAAATCTTCCACAGGTATACCCACTTATGTTTAATAATACTCAACTTAATCCTGCATCATCGTTGAACATGCTTGGGGTTTCATTTGCTCGGGACTTGTATTGGAAAGACCATATTACATCTCTTGTAAAATCTGCTTCCAAGCGATTGGGTGTGCTAAGCCGACTCCGTTCCTTCTTTGCCCCTGCACAATTGTTGACTCTATACAGGGGTTTTATCCGTCCCTGTGTGGAGTACACCTCTCATGTGTGGGGAGGCTCCCCATATACAGCTCTTCTCAATAGGGTGGAGTCAAAGGCTATTCGTCTCATTAACTCTCCTCCTCTTACTGACTCCCTTCAACCTCTGTTTCTTCGCCACAGTGTTGCATCTTTATCTCTTTTCTATCGCTACTTCAATGGTCACTGTTCCTCTGAACTGTCTGCATGCATTCCTCCACTTCTACGATGGGCGCATAGCACCCGTCTAGCAGCAAACTCTCACCTCTTTTCTGTCCAACTCTCTAATGCAAGAGTTAACCGTTACTCCCAGTCCTTCATTTATGCAACAGGTCAACTCTGGAACTGTCTCCCTCTGTCTGTATTTCCAGCTTCCTATGATCTCCAGTCTTTCAAACGCAGTGTGTCAAGGCATCTCGAAATGAATGGATCTTGAATTGGCTCTCTCTTGTATTTTGTTTTTCTCATGGAAGGAACAGTTTTGCGGGCTCATTGCCTTTGGTTCCTTGTTCCCCACATAAAAAAAAAATTATATATATATATATATATATATATATATATATATATATATATATATATATATATATATATATATATATATATATATATATATATATATATATATATATATATATATTTCTATTGTGTGTGTGTGTGTGTGTGTGTAACATACTGTATATAATATATATAATAATATATATGATAATATATATGTATATGTATTTGTGTGTGTAACATAATATATATATATATATATATATATATATATATATATATATATATATATGTATGTACAGAAACCTTGGAATTGAGGAGTGGCTAGTTAGTATGGTTATGGCTATGTACTCGTATGTGGGTGCTCGCACCCAGATGAGAGTGAAAAATTTGTGTGATGGGTTTTTCGTGAAGGCTGGCGTGTATCAGGGGTCAGTCTTGACCCCTTATTGTTTGTCACGGTGCTTGATTATCTCACGTGACTTCAGATATGCATTCTCATGGGAAATGCTGTATGCTGATGACTTGGTGTATATTGCAAGGAATGAAAGGGAGGCGGAGGAATGATTTAGGAAATGGACAGAAGGAAAGAGGCACAATTAAGGGTTTGAGAGTAAATGCGGATAAAATAAAAGTGATGCTATCTAGGGAGGGTGGTGGTCCTGTCAAAGCAGAGGGAGTATGGCCAGGTGCAGTTTGCCACAAGGGTGTCAGAAGTAACTCCACCTTGTGCAGTGTTTGTGATACACGGGTGCATAAGAGATGTAGTGATAGTAGAAGCAAACTATACGAGATAATGCTGATTTCATGTGTGCGGTGTGTTGGGAGTGCATGTGGAAAATGTCAAACGTGAAAGGACTGATCTTGCTGGAGAGTCTCTGGAGTTTGTGGAGGAGTTTTCTTATTCGGGGGACACATGTGCTGGAGATGGGGCTGAAGCTAGCTCTGTGGGTAGGGTAAGAAATGACTGGAAGAGTTCATGGAGGTGTGGCCCCACCCAACACTGAGAGTGCATTCCCTCCGTGCTTAGGAGCATAATGCTGCATGGATGTGAGACTTGGGCAGTAAAGGAAGAGGATATTCGTAGGCTCAAACGTAAAAACGGCAATGATTAGATGGATGTGTAGTGCTTCCTTTAACCCTTACACTGCGGGCATGTTTCCCAATGTTTTGCGTGTCCCTCGGGGTTATTCGGGCTCCGACAGACTCTCAAAAAATATTTGCCAAAAATCAGTTATTAGTCCTAGAATATTAAAATCAAATATGCACATGGCACATACCTTCAGCTTTCTCCTGGGATGTTTGTTGAGCCTTCGTCGATTACCGTAGGACTTTTGGAGACCTCTGAAGTTGGGTAATGAAGTCTCCACTTTACACTTCCCGACAACCCGTAATATGATTACCACAGCCAGATATTAACACTATAAACACTACTCTATGATTATCAAGTAGTTTGGGATCCATACTCCAAAAAAAAACACTGTGAAAGCAATGAAAATTACGAGCGCGTATGACCTTCCCACGTGCGCTAGTTCGCTGTTGGTACTCTGTCATTTATTATTCATAAAACCCCTCACACTTTATATTTCTATTACTATATAACACTTATATATATCTGGAGTCTTTATCCATAAGTTTCCTTCAGTAGTTTTAGTGTATTGTCACTGAAGTCATTCAATTTTTCATTCAGTAAAATACGTAGAGAGCCACGGATTCACTTTCACTGTTATAACATCAAGTATTTGTACTCATATTCTTATATTACTAATTACTTACATTTCTATTTACATTTTCTATTGTATTTTCAATATTTACACTTCTATTTTACACTATGTTATTCACTGTCACTTTCAGTAACATAAAACTATATTACACTGTTCAATCATATGTACTGTAGGCTACATCCATTGCTTTCACTTGCTATTTACACATTATTTTCCTTTCTCACTTGCACTTTTAGAACTGCTTCTGGCTGTGGTAATCAAAGAAGCAGGTAACACAGAGGGGAACCTGGCACTCAGAGCACTGCCAAGAGGTGCGTTTGTGCTCAGGTGTGCGTCGGGTGGTATGTGCACACACCTGGCACCTGCGGATCGCAGGTGGCAGGCATTTGCACCAGTCTGTGCCGATCCATGTACGCCCTCTGCTCAAGTCTGTCGGGAAGTGTTACTGGATGGCGCCTTGGAGTTGCTGCTGTCACCCTACCATATCTTTCAAGCAGCTGCTGAACACAAGTCCTAGCGAACAACCTCAGGGGGAAGGACTTGGATGGCTTGACCTTCATCTTGTACAGGATGAAGGCGTTCAGCATCGTCATGTCTATGAGATGCAGAAAAACTTTCCTGTACCACCTAGTATTCTTCCTGAGGCAGTCGATCTCTCCAATCATCATGTCGGACTTGTCCACCAGCCGCATGTTGATATTGTAGTCTAACACAGCATCAGGTTTCCTCACAGGTTCGCCTGTCCTACGGTCGACCTTCCCACTGTCTGTCATTTCCCCTTTATGTACGGTGGTGAGCATGTGCACGACCCTCTTGTCATGCCACCGTATTGCCAGCATCTTCTCAGACTTGCGTAGGTGCACGTCTCCTCGCTGCGAGGTTCCTGCCTCTGGGAATTTAGGGAAGTGGGCACGATTACTCTTCACAGTGCCGCAGGAGCTGATGCCATGCTCTGAAAGGTATTTGGCAAGTTTCGGTGCTGTATAATAGTTGTCTGTATACAGCACATGATTCCCACCAAAATACCTTTCAAGGAGCACTTTCAAACAGCTGAGAAGCCAAGGGGGTGTGTTTTATCAAGATCGACAGTGCTGGCTGAATAAATGACGAAGTCAAGGATGTACCCTGTCTTACAGTCGCACAGTACAAAGAACTTGATTCCAAAGTGATGGCGTTTGCTTGGAATGTACCGCACAAACCTAAGACGTCCTCTGAACAAAACCAAGGATTCGTCAATGACAACCTTCTGAAAGGGGTGGAAGAATGTCATAAACTTATCCTTCATTCTGCTCAGAATCTCCCGGATCTTCCAGAGTGGGTCGGATTGGGAAGGTACATTGTTGTCGGCAAAGTGCAGGTTTCCCATGATGTTCCGGAAGCGATCTCTGGCCATGTACTTATTGAAGGTGGGTGAGGGTAGTAAGGGGTCCATAGACCAGTATTCTTCCAACTCATGCTTCTTTGAGTGTGGCATGAGAAGCATGAGGGCGAAGAACACATACAGCTCCTGCACTCCCAGCATGGACCACTGTTGCATCTTGGCTGCACCTGTACCACTTGCAGCATGTTGTGATTCATACCTGTTGGTCTCATCAAATATGTGCTGCATGACTTCGTCATCTAGGAAGGCCAAAAGGAAGTCCACACACTCAGCATCCTCGTCAAGAGTGAAGGCAGGCTGTACTCCTGAGGAACTCTCGTCAAAATCGAGATGTTCTGGGACAAAATCGGACCCTTCCGTCCACGCGAAGGCGTCCAGGATTCCCTGTCGTGGCGGTGTAGGGTGGGTGAGGGTGGTGGGTGGCTGTGAGGCAGATTTATCACGTTCAAGGTCACTCGCACTGACCCTGGGTTGCCGTACAGCACTAGCAGCCCTTACTCTACTAGCAACTCTACTTTTACAGGTCAGGGATTTACCTCTTCCTCTACGCCCTGCTTTCACTGTTGATGCTGGCGGTGACTCCGATGACAAAGACTCCGGATATAATTCAGCAGAAGAAGAGGAAGAAATGAATGAAGTGGGGCTTGGGGAACGGGAAGGTGAATCAACTCGGGACTCATGGTGGGCTGGGTCACGCGGGGCCATTGTTCCGGGGCTAACACGCCACCTTTTCACTCCCTTCCCAAATTCCTTCCCTTGCTGCACTAACGGCTCCTTTCCCTTGGAGCTAGGGATAACTTGGGACACTGAAGCACTCGTACTAGTACTTTCTGGCACGATTTCCTCACCCGGCTCATCACACGAATCCCCCGAAGGGTCAAAATCACTATCCATCATCACCATTGATAATTCCGCAAGTTCATGTTCCACTGCAGAGTCACTTAATCCTTTCCTGCTTCCCTCACGAGTTTTTCTGGGTGTAGAGGTCACGGGGCCCTTTGCAATGGGCGCAGAAGCGGCAGAAATGGCGAGGCGCGAGTGCGACATGCTTTGACCACAGCGGAGGACAAGGAACTAAATGCTGCAGCTTATCTGAGAAGGCAAGGGTTGACAGTGACATTGGGGCTGACAGCTGCTAAATTACATGCTAATAAATTATTGGTAGAAAATCTCGGCAACACATAAAGTTCCAGGTGAATGTAAATGTCACTTAGGCTTCTCCCTTCCTTTCTGATATATATTTTTATTACAGAAATAGATTACAAGGCATAATTCAAAGGGGGAAATTACCGTGGTAATGTAGCGAGTGAATGTATGTGAGGTGTTGTCAGGTGATAATTAGCCAATTCCTGGTGTTTACCACTATAACTTACCTTATTTTTTTTTGGTATATATTATTTTGTATAAGTATAGGGCATAGGGCTTATTTCAATGAATGAAATCTGTGGAAAAATCCGGGGGAGATTTGCTTAGCGCAGCGCGGCCGGGGAGGTGAGAGGACAGGGTAATGGAAGGGAGGTAGGGAGGGGAGTCAGGAACAGGGGAAAATCACTAAAATGTCAACAATGGTTGGGAGTACAGATGAGATTTGGAGTGCTGACTAGTGTTGGACATTGGCAGTACTGATAGATGATACAAGCCACCACTTGAAAGCCCGGGATAATTCAAAATAACACAGAATCACAAAAGTGACGCCCCGCGGTATGATCCATTGCGCCCGAGTGTCACAAAAGTGACGCCCCGTGGTTAAGGGGTTAATGCAAGGCCTGGAGAGGGTGGGGGCTTCGATTGCGACTAATGAGTTGAGACGAAAGATGGGACTGGAATGTATTGGTGTTGTGATGCGGAGGGGGAGACGAAGATAGTCTGGGCATGTTGAGAGAATGGAGGATGCAATTGAGTGCAGAAGGTGACGGGTGTGAACGTCAGGGGAAGGGCATCAAGAGGCAAACCGTAAAAGACCTGGGACATGGTCATAGAGTGTTACCTCAGTGATATGGGACTGAACAGGGAGAGTGTACGATATTAAGCAGCGTGGAAAACCGCCCTTAGGTGACCAAGGCCGACGCATGTAAGTTGGAGCCTTTATAAACGATACGAGGGTATATATATCGTCAGACAGATTTAAGAGAATATATATACAGTATACTATATATATTATATAAATATATGTGATAAATAAATATATATATTAAATATAATATTCATTATATATACAGAATATGCAGTACATAAAACACTGGTTTTACTCTAACTTGGCCTAGCTTTTAGTACTTTTGCAGTCTCTTTTACGTAGATGAGGGGCAGCAAGTCATCACTGTGGATTTACATGCTCTTTACAGCAGTTCTTCGTGACTACCATCATATTCTAATGTTAATCTATTGTTACAGCTCAGCATTCATTGTGGACAGATGGCAAATTTAGTGCAAATCAGAGTATAATACAAAGCCTAAGCGAGCCTATCAATGCGAAAGGGTTAATACATACATAACTTTTAACAGTATACCGCCTGTTATTAGCCTGCCATGGTGCTGCAGAGGGATGCCTTCGTGCTGCGCCAGTAATATATCTAGGTGGTTCCACAGCCCAGGTTATACAAATTTCTCGAACCTCCCTCTCAGTCCCTTGAAAGGATGTGAACAGCAGGATGAGGACAACTTCATCCTGCAGCCCATCGAGTTCACGTTCCAAACAGCTTGGGGCAGCAACAACTATCCTGACCGAATGATCTTAACCCCCTAACTGGAGGAATGTCTCGTGCTTCATATTCTTGCCACCTCCAGACGGTTTTACTAATCTTAGGAGAGACCTTTTCAACTGGAGGGTTTAGTTAAGCCTCCAACAGCCTCGACACAACCAGGGAGCACTATCTAAGCTCCATAAAATCGCCTGAAGGCAGCAAGAATAAGCCGCATATGACGTCCATAAGCTTCAGTGTTAACCATTTCAATCTGAGGAAGTATTCTGTGCAGGATGGTCCATAAATAGCGCCCCGTGTGTGTGTGTGTGTGTGTGTGTGTGTGTGTGTGTGTGTGTGTGTGTGTGTGTGTGTGTGATGTCAGGTGTGTGTTTCCCAGGCAGGTATGCAATGAATGAAGGAAAGGAAAGATAACTAAAGCAGCTGTCACACGGGGTCATGTACACAGTACAAGCACCGGTGACATATCAGAATGGAAATCCAAAAACAACATTGCCTATCACACGGTGTGACTCGATGAAATCATTTTTTTTTTTTTTTATCAGGTTTAGCTCATTACGCCAGTCACAGCTAAGATCACTTGTCCCGACTCCTGAGCAGACGATGAAGACCATACAGCCACAACCAGGGTGAACTCTACAGAGAAGGACACCACAAGTATACACAGTGTTTATTAACACAACAATGGACGTGAACCAACTAATGGCTTTTCGTTCTGACTTCGGAGTTCAAGACAGCAGACGAGGCACACCACTCGGCCACAGCCAGTTTAAACTCTATAGCGAGGCAAGAGACCAGGGACTTTTGAGCAGCGACGGTAAGCATGGACGACCACGACTGGGTTTGGTGGTGGAACGTGCTTGGCTGTCCACGACACTCTCGTGGCTGCAACATTGCACGTTCATGGATCCGCGTGTGATAGCGGCTTAAGCCTTTAATGTTTATACAACTTCGACGTATGTCACCTTTCCAATCTCTCCATCTATAGAGACATTAATATATATCATAGCACAATATCTAACACTTGCGCAATGTGTCTGGTGTTCAGGTAGAGACGTACACATCCTCTGGCCAGGATGCAAACACAGTGTATGGTAAACACATACCAGACGATGACATGGGGTAACCGACGAAAACCAATTAGCTCACGTGCATGGAAAAGTACTAGACATTACACCCACACCCACCGGACAGTATATATTTCCAGAAATCAGAGGTAAGAGTCAGAGAGCCAGTGAGAGAGCCAAAGAGACCAAAGATCGCAGAAGGTAATTGAAGAGACGATAGAAGGAAGCTTAGGAGATAAGGTAAAGTTCACAATGACGTCACGTCACTGTCCATCACACCAACGATATCACTGTCACAATAAAATCCCGTAACCTCAAAGAGTCTGTACCTCACCTTCGCTTGCGATACAAGACAGACAGATGGGCTAGTAAGACAGAGATATACCTATCTATCTATCTCTATCTATATACCTAGGCTGCTTCCCCCAAGGAAAGGTATACCTACCTCAAGATATTACCCACAACGAGCTATCCAATGCCTCAAGACTTTATACTGGTAGCAGCCAACATTACTGATGACAGAGGTGCCTTCGCCAATCTACAGCTACAGTCCCAGCTCCTAGCTACGACTATTACCTATGTTTGGCAGCAGCAGAAACCTACGATACTCTACGATACCGACTTCGATGGCAACGATTCTCTACAATATCCACTTATCACCTAGCTAAACACCTACCTACCAAACTACTCTAGTAACACACCTTCCTAATCTTGCTATCCTCGAACTATCTTACTATGGTCTGACAAACCTTAACTGGCGGCTACGGTGGGGCACGACCCCCTGTACAGTGGTGCCACGTTTCCCAAACCCGCGATGTGAAACGACTGTTATATATGTAAAAGGCATCACAAATAAGATAAACACATATGAATACAATGTTAACGTGTGTATTATAATATACGAAAGAAGAGTAAACTTATTATGCATAAAATATTTACACAGCAATACAGAAACGTGGCATAAATTTTTTACAGTGTTGCTAAAAATAATGTAGTCACCTTTACTGGCTTTTACCGTATTTCTGGCGTAGGTAATAATGTCACAATAATGATTATAACATAATGTGTTGAAATATAAGTAAAAATATGCCAATTTCTTAGTAAAAAAAATTAATACATTTAATCCTCGTGAGAGGCAACACTCAGACCCAGTCTGACCCGGCCACAGCCTCTCATCCATAGATGAGAGAGAGAGAGAGAGAGAGAGAGAGAGAGGGGGGGGGGTGAAGGCAGGCCAGGGGAGGTGTTGAGGGAATGATGGAGGAAGGGAGGGAAGGAAGGAAGGAAGGAGTGACTGAATAAAAATAAATCATGGCGCCGCACCAGCGAGGTCATCTGGCGACAAATGAAAAACAATAATATATATTTTTAAATATAGTTAGATATAAAATAAAGAAATGAAATCATAAGTTTATAAGTCATAAAAGAAACAAAATTCCCCAGGGTGACGCAAATCTCCTCCAGGAGAGAGAGAGAGAGAGAGAGAGAGAGAGAGAGAGAGAGAGAGGTGGGGGACGGTAGGCCAGGGGAGGTGTTGAGGGAGAGATGGAGGAAGGGAGGGAAGGAAGAAAGGAAGAAGAGAGTGACTGAATAAAAACAAATCATGGCGCCGCATGAGCGAGGTCATTTGGTGACAAATGTAAAACAATAGTATATATTTTTAAATATAGTTAGATATAATAAAAAAAAATACCGAAATGAAAGCGTAAGTTTAAAATTCACTAATAAAAGAAACAAAATTCCCCAGGGTGACGCACCTCCCCCACCAGGAGAGAGAGAGAGAGAGAGAGAGAGAGGGCATCGCGCGTATGGAAAACGTGGCACACTGTACAGAGCTTCGTGCCCCACCCTAGCAGCCAATTTAGATTTGTCAGACCATAGCTTCCTAATGTCACTGTCTCTCTAACCTATGTTCCTAACTTTGCTACATTCGTAACTTTTAACCATTATATTTCCAAACTTCACCATCTTCCTACCCTTACTATTATCCTATCTTCTTTAACTTCACTATCATCCTAATCTAACTTCCTAACCTCATTATCACCCTATTTACCATCTCCCTAACCTCACCACTATCTTAACCCCACCATCCTCCTCATCCCACCATTTCTCTAACCCCACCAACTCTCTAATCTCCCCTCCATCCTAACTCTACCACACAAGGACGGTATTGGATGGAAAGTCAGGGAAGGGGAATACAACCTGCAAAGATGGGTCGGGAGGCAAAGGTATATGTGCAAAAAAAAAAAAGGAAAAGAAAACAAAGAAAAAGAAAAACAAAACGGAGAACTAAGCACGCGGCACACTCATCCATCCGGCGTCTTCTGAAACACGTAAAAGAAAAGGAAAGAAAGTAAACAAAGAAAAATGAAGAAAGCCCCGTAATTCCTTGCATCCATTGACGTCACTGGTAATTTTAATCTTCCTACTTCCAGATATTCAACCTAGAAAAAGCCTCTCATAGTGAAAGGGTTAACGAAGGCTCCATATAAATCCCTCCAGGTGCAACAAGTCTACTCCATGCTAAATAAAATCGTCCGGAGAGAGAGAGAGAGAGAATGATACGCGCTCACTACAATACACGCACTCATCCATCCACTCTCTCTCTCTCTCTCTCTCTCTCTCTCTCTCTCGTATCATTATTTCTACACACACACGCACACACACTACAACCCCTTCAACACTTTAACCCACTGGTGTCCATAGTCTTACAAAAAAAAAAAAATGAGAAAAGAAAGAAAGTGTTATGCACTGTCAAAAGTTAATAAAGGGAGGAGCCCCATAGCAGGGACCTATGGGCTTCGCGACTATGAGCCAACTGGCGGAGGACAGTACGCTTATCACCCTTCCAACAAAATCCCTCACACACAGGAACCCTATATATTAATTGGTTAACACAAGGGTTCCCAACCTCGGGTACGTGTACCCCCAGGGGTACATTTGTACTTCTCCAGGGGTACATAGGGGTCCGAGAGAATAACCATGGTGTACAGTACATTGTGTTCTAATCTACAGTCAGATTGCACAAAATCGTGTTTTTATCAGAATCCGCATTTCAGTAAGCAAAACTTTTATCAAAATTATATCAGTGAGGTGACTACACCATTTTTTTTTTTTTTTTCTCACTATTATGTGACTTCCCACGGCCCACAATCTGTATTGGACGTGAAAAGATTAGGTATGTATACAGCAACTCGAGGCAGTGATGGTACCGCACGGTAATGTCTGTCACTCAGTCGTACTGAAGCTCACAGCTAGTGAAGGTGTGTTAACATTACTCGTCACCAGCACTGTTGCTGCAGCTTCGTTGCAAGTGTTGCATAAAGTTTATTATACATAACAAGAATAAATGAAAAAAAGAATATCCAAAATTAATAAAAAGTGTATTTTTTAAATGTATCGACATTACCTTTAAAAAATACATATTCTAAAATTAATTTTGGAAATTCTTGTCTTTTCATTTATTGTTTTTATGTATAGTTAACTCTGGTCAATATTAAGGACTCGCACCACAGCTGGAACCTCAGTTCTAATGGTAGTTTGGGGTTCCTATCATCGTACACTTCATTTTTTTTTTTCTGTCGCAAATGGATTTTCTTTAGCATTAACCTGACCAAAAACCTAACCTAATGTAACCTAACTTATAAGTGTTGGGGTCTATTAACCCGAGGTGTCCCGACGACGTATGGATACGTCATCACGTTTTGTCACGGCGACACCCGACGACGTATCCATACGTTATGCAATTGCGAGGTCCGTCATTTGCACATTTTTCAAGTTTCATGGGTGATTTTTGGTAGGCATATGTGGGAGACCTTCCTCTACCCAACAACAGGCGGGGATAATGCCCTGCTCCACCTGACCCCCCTCTACCCCGCATGCCATTTTCTCAGCAACTCACCTGTTAGCAGTGACCTGGCCAGTAAAGACATGTCACACCACGGTCTCTCCAATAACGAAATTCAAGGTGAAAGTGATTCCTGAGGTGGAGGACAAAGGAAGAAATAAGCCAGAGGAAGAAGCAAGCAGAAGTGATGAGGCGGTAACATCGTAAAAGAAGGTGCCATATGTTGATGTTTTTGGTGAGTGAACAACGCTTATATTGCCTACATTATTGTCTGAAAACCAACATACTCTTGTACTACATATAAATTCGTACCAAATAAATAAATATCTAACCAGTTATAAATGGATTGAAATAGCTACCCCTCCCATAGAAAATGTTTACTCTCGAGCCTGGCCGGAGAGAACACGGTGACAGTGTAAAGGTTCTCTTACTTCTACCGTATTTCTAAACTCAACTGAGCACTTTCTCCCTGAATTTTCGATGTTTCTCATAAAAAGCAGAGGTTTAGCCAAAAAAAAAAAAAAACTTTTCTAATATCTGTTGGGATTGGGGGGGGGGGTCATTGGTGAAAAATCTGCTGGGATGTGACTTTTTTTAATGCGAGGAAGAAAGAACCAAAGGCCGCGAGCCCACATTGTTGTTCCTTCCAAGAGAAAAACAAAATACAAGAGAGAGCCAAATTCAACATCCAATCATTTGGAGATGCCTGGACACACTGCGTTTGAAAGACTGGAAATCATAGGAAGCAGGAAATACAGACAAAAGGAGACAGCTCCAGAGTTGACCTGTTGCATAAATAAAGGACTGGGAGTAGTTAACTCTTGCATTAGAGAGTTGGACAGAAAAAGGATGAGAGTTTGCTGCTAGACGGGTGCTATGCACCCGTTGTAGAGGTGGAGCAATGCATGCAGACAGTTCAGAGGAGCAGTGACCATTGAAGTAGCGATGGAAAAGAGATAAAGATGCAACAGTGCGACGAAGAGACAGAGGTTGAAGGAAGTCAGGAAGAGGAGGATAGTCAATGAGACAAAAAGCCTTCAACTCCACCCTATTGAGTAAGAGCTTTATGTGGGGAGCCTCCCCACACATGAGAGTTGTACTCCACACAGGGGCGGATAAAACCCCTGTATAGAGTCAACAGTTGTGCAGGGGTAAAGAAGGAACGGAGTCAACTTAGCACACCTAATCTTTTGAAAGCAGATTTTACAAGAGATGTAATATGATCTTTCCAAGATAAGTCCCGAGTAAATGAAACCCCAAGCATGTTCAAGGATGATGCAGGATTAAGCTGAATATTATTAAACATTAATGGGTATACCTGTGGAAGACTTTGTCGGAATGATAGGTGTAAAAACTGAGTCTTTGATGCATTAAAAACAACCAGATTATTTTTACCACAGTCAGAGATACGAGCCAAGTCAGACGTTATGTTTGCCATAGCCTCATCCCTTGTTTGTTGAAGTAACTGCTGAGATGGACGTTGCGGGAACCGAATGGAGAAGTGAAGCATGGAGTCATCAGCATAAGAGTGGACAGGGTTAGATGTACAGCTTAGGTCATTGATGAATAAAAGGAAGAGAGCTGGTGATAGGACAGAGCCATTAGGAACACCACTGTTGATAGATCTAGGAGAAGAACAATGGCCGTCTAGAACAGTGGCTATAGAACGACCAGAAAGGAAGCTAAAGATGAAGGCACAGACAGAAGGATAGAATCCGTAAGAGGGCAGTTTGGAAATTAAAGATTTATACCAGACTCCATCAAGAGACTTAGAGATGTCAAGCGCAATAGCAAAGCTTTCGCCAAAGTCACGAAAGGAGGATGACCAGGAGTCTGAAAGGTAGGTGTGAAGATCGCCAGCGGAGCGTCCCTGAAGGAACCCATACTGACGATCAGAAAGAAGGTTGTGACAGGAAAGATGCTTTAAAATTATTCTATTAAGAATTGACTCGAAAACTTTTGAGATACAGGATGTTACAGCAATTGGACGATAGTTAGAGGGTTGGAAATGATTACCTTTCTTCGGGACTGGCTGAATGAGAGGAAACTTCCAGCAAGAAGGAAAGGTACAAGTTGATAAACAAAGGCGAAAGAGCTTGCCTAGGCAGGGTGTAAGCACAGAAGCACAGTTCTTGAGAACAACAGGAAGGACTCCATCAGGCCCATATGCCTTAATAGTAGTGAGGCCAGCAATGGCAGAAAAGACACCAGCTGAAGAAATTTTAATGTCAGCCATGAGGAAGTCAGAGGGGGGAAGTTTTTTTTTTTATGTGAGGAAGAAGGAACCAAAGGCCACAAGCCTGCAAAACTGTTCCTTCCAAGATAAAAACAAAATACAAGAGAGAGCCAAATTCAACATCCAATCATTTCGAGATGCCTGGACACACTACGTTTGAAAGACTGGAGATCATAGGAAGCAGGAAATACAGACAGAGGGAGACAGTTCCAGAGTTGACCTGTTGCATAAATGAAGGACTGGGAGTAACGGTTAACTCTTGCATTAGAGAGTTGGACAGAAAAGGGATGAGAGTTTGCTGCTAGACAGGTGCTACGCGCCTGTCACAGAGGTGGAGGAATGCATGCAGACAGTTCAGAGGAGCAGTGACCATTGAAGTAGCAATAGAAAAGAGATAAAGATGCAACAGTGCGACGAAGAGACAGAGGTTGAAGGGAGTCAGTAAGAAGAGGAGAGTTAATGAGACGAAAAGCCTTTGACTCCACCCTATTGAGAAGAGCTGTATGTGTGGAGCCTCCCCATACATGAGAGCTGTACTCCACACAGGGGCGGATAAAACCCCTGTATAGAGTCAACAGTTGTGCAGGGGTAAAGAAGGAACGGAGTCGGCTTAGCACACCTAATCTTTTGGAAGCAGATTTTACAAGAGATGTAATATGATCTTTTCAAGATAAGTCCCAAGTAAATGAAACCCCAAGCATGTTCAAGGATGATACAGGATTAAGCTGAATATTATTAACATTAGTGGGTATACCTGTGGAAGATTTTGTCAGGTTGATAGGTGCAAAAACTGAGTCTTTGATGCACTAAAAACAACCAGATTATTTTTACCCCAGTCAGATATACGAGCCAAGTCAGACATTAGGTGTGCCATAGCCTCATCCCTTGTTTGTTGATGTAACTGCTGAGATGGACTTTGCGGGAATCAAATGGAAAGGTGAAGGGTGGAGTCATCAGTGTATGAGTGGATAGGGTTAGATGTACAGCTTAGAAGGTCATTGATGAATAAAAGGAAGAGAGTTGATGATAGGACAGAGTCCTGAGGAACACCACTGTTAATAGATCTAGGAAAAGAACGTTGTCCGTCTACAACAGCAGCTATAGAACGACCAGAAAGGAAGCTAGAGACGAAGGCACAGATAGAAGGATAGAAATCGTAAGAGGGCAGTTTGGAAATTAAAGATTTATGCCAGACTCGATCAAAAGCCTTTGAGATGTCAAATGCAATTGCAAAGCTTTCGCCAAAGTCCCGAAAGGAGGATGACCAGGAGTCTGAAAGGTAGGTGAGAAGATCGCCTGTGAAGTGTCCCTGACGGATGGAGGAACAGCACCGGAATTGGAGGAGAAAGTCTGAGCGAAAAGATCTGCTTTATCAGTAGAAGAAATAGCTACAGAGCCATCAGAGTAGAAAAGAGGAGGGAAGGATGATGAGGTTAAGTTGTTAGAAAGGTTTTTGGCAAGGTGCCAGACGGAGCGGGAAGAATTCGAGTTGGAGAGTTGAGACCATTTAGTAAGGATGAAATTATATTTAGCAGAACGAAGAACAGACTTCGCACAATTCCGGGAAGAAACATAAAAAAGATGTGATTCAGGGGTGGGTTGGCTCTGGTACCTTTTATAGGCCCTCTCCTTGTTGCTGACAGCATCAGAACAAGCGTGATTAAACCAAGGCTTTCTTGCATTAGTCAGAGGATATAAGAAAGGAGTGTATGCTTCCATGCCTGAGAGAATAACCTCTGTAATGCACAAGGCACACTCAGATGGCTCCCGGCCATGAAAGCAATAATCATCCCAGGGAAAATAAAAGAAGTACTGCCTGAGGGCCTCCCAATCTGCAGCTCCAAAGTGCCACAGATGACGTTTCTTGGGAGGGTCCACAGGTCATACCAGAGCAATAGGACAGGTTAAGGTGATAAAGTTGTGATCGGAGGAGCCCAACAGAGAGAAAAGATTAACAGTGTAAGCAGAAGGATTTCTACTAAGGAAGAGGTCAAGTATGTTGGAGCTCTCTCCAAGGCGGTCAAGGATACGGGGAGGGTGCTCTACAAGCTGCTCTAGGTCATTAAGGATAGAAAAGGTGTAGGCTAGTTCACCAGGTGGATCAGAGAAAGGAGAGGAGAGCCAAAGGTGGTGGTGAACATTGAAATCTCCTAGAATGGAGATTTCAGAGAAAGGAGAAATGGATAGAATGTGTTCCATCATAGAAGTAAGATAGTCAAAGAATTTTTGATAGTCAGTAGAATTAGGAGATAAGTAAACAGCACAGATATATTTAGTCAGAGAATGACAGGAAAGCCGAAGCCAGAGTATAGAGAATTCAGAAGAATCGAGTTCAGGAACACGAGAACAAGATAGGTTGTTGCGTATATATACACAACAGCCATCTTTGGCTTTGAAATGAGTATAGAGAAAGTAGGAGGATACAGAAAAGGGTTTGCTGTCAGTTGCCTCAGACAGCTGAGTCTCAGTTAGAAAAAGGTGAGGTTTAGAGAAGGAGATATGGTGCTCAACAGAGCGAAAGTTAGAGGAAAGGCCGCGAATGTTGCAGAAATGAAGAAGAAGAGAGTCAGACAGTGGTTCCAGGCAGCTCAAGTCATCACCGGGAGAGGGGCGGAAGGTGGGGGCATTTATGGTCCCCCCCCCCTGGGGACTCCGAGGCCAACGTGTAGTGCTGCCATGATTTTTTAATTTTGGGAAAGGAAGTGAAGTGTGTACTGTGCATGTAGTTTGGTGTTGATAGTTAGAGAAACTTGTATTGGAGAGCATGCTGACCTATTCTCTGTGTTACTGAGACACTGAAAAAGTTTAGCAAAGGGGGATGGTCGGGACTTAGTCCCGAGGGCTGATGAAACGGGAGCTCCAGCTCTCCCTGTCATCAGCTTTCCATCCACCTTGGGAGTACTGCCCTGCTCGACTGGTGCTACAGTCTACTCCTCAGAAATAGGTTAATAGGTTAGGTTAGTTTTTTTAGTTACCGGTAGGTTAATGCTAAAAAAAATATCATTTGCAGAGAAAAAATATATATACTCTAGACAAACAGATTTCATAATAAAATAAAAATGCCGTATAGTCTTATGGAGGAGAGCCCAACACCCCCAGAAGGAGCCTACGGAGGGGTAAATAGAGTGCGACTTGACTCCGGGCGACAGGGACATAAGTCCACCTGGGCCGCGCGTCCCTAGGACCTGGAACCTGCCCACCGCCACCACAGCAGGAAAAAGAGACTACCTTCTGGGTTAGCCGACCACCGACAAGATCGGGGTGGAGCTATTACTCTAGCTCCAGTCAGCACCCCGGAGACGGCCAGAAGCCGCTCTGAAGGTCCCCTTAAAGAGATGGCCTGTAGCCGCTCGACCCTCCTACAGGAGACGGCCGGTAGCTGCTCTGGAGGTAATAAGGAGCTGCTCTGGCGGTAATAAGGAGACGGCCGGTAGCCGCTCCGAAGGTGCCATAACAGAGATGGCCTGTAGCTGCTCAACCCTCCTACAGGAGACGGCCGGTAGTCACTCTGGAGGTAATAAGGAGACGGCCAGTAGCTGCTCCCGCCTTCGTCAGGAGACGGCCGGTAGCAGCTCCAAAGGTGCCCTAACAGAGACGACCTGTAGCCGCTCGACCCTCCTGCAGGAGATGGCCGGTAGCCACTCCGGAGGTAACCAGGAGACAGCCGGTAGCCGCTCCCGCCTTCATCAGGAGACAGCCAGTAACTGCTCCGAAGGTGCCCTCAAGTCAGCCTGTAGCCGCTCCCTTCCCCAGGCCACGGCCAGTAGCTGGGCCTTTGCGACGGTCGGTATCCACGCCCCTAAAGGCCACGGCCAGTAGCCGGGCCCTACAAGAGGAAACGGTCAGTAGCCGCTCCTCTGTCAGGTGCTCACTCCCCTACACAAGACTACAACCCAGAGGGAGGCCCCAGCCTGGAGGACTACTGGAGAGGCCCCATGACCACCACCGGGCTCTTCTCACTACATCCGGTCCCTGAGAGGCCTCGCCTGACGGACCCCGGTGGAGGCCGATGCCGCAGCCCACTCCTGACGGCGTCCCTAACCACCAGGGACCGCAGCCCGCAGGACCTCCAGACCGCCACCAGGACCCCCGGGTGGGACATCCCTACACCCCGATGCCGGAGACCCTCGTCCTCAGTCAGGTGCCTGAGTGAAAGATTCAGGCAGCTGTTCGGCCTCAGCCCAGTGGGCCAGACTCCAGCCCCGAGCCCCGAGAGCTTGGGACCCTTTGCCACCAGCAGCCACGGATGAGAGAGGACGCCCCTACGCGTGATCCCGTGGCCTATGAATATGGAGGCCCCCGGCGGAACTAAGCCCCGTCAGTAGTTAGGCTGAGTTGTTTCCGCCGCCGTTGTACCTGACCGCCACTACGCCCAGTCCCGAGAGTGAGTGACAGTGAAAGCACAGTGAAAATGATATAGTGAAGCAAGGACAGAACAGTGAATTATCAGACTACGGGAAGTCAGAAATAAAAGCGTCAGTGTTAGTGTAAAGGAAAGGTAGAATAAAGTAACTGTGAGACAGTGAATACGGCCGGGCAGAGAAATAACTGTCCGTGTGAGTGAACGCGCTACCGTCTTAGTGATATAGCCTCACGCTGAGATCATACGGAGGCTCCAGTGCAATAACAATAATTATTAACACGACGGGCAAACGAGTCAGACTGCCAACAGTGAAAACAGTGGCACGGCCCTAGTGAACAGAACTCCACCTGATAGATCAAACCTAGACTTCCCCCAAGTGACAATTGGTTTCCCTGCCCTAGGACTCCTGATCGTAGTGCTATTCACTTTACCTGATCTTGTCTCAAATAGTATCCTGCGTGATACTAATACCCACAATCTAGGCCTAAGGTTTGTAATTGTTCAGAATAATTACGCTTGTGACATCTACCCGTTCCACTTGTAGAATTTAGCAATACATGTGTAAGGTTGTTGCCTTGAGTTTTTGTGTCCTGCCTCTCTCCTATTTGTCTAAGCTCCGGTCTAGAAAGAGAACCCAGCTACACACTAGGCGTTAGAGGGAGGGGAAGCCGACCCTAAAACACCTAGCATTACAAAAATAATATGAAATTAAGAGAATTTTATCAATTTTTTATCTTTAATTTTTAGGGGTACATGGGAGCCTGTCAGGATGCCCAAGAGGTACAGAGGAACAAAAAGGCGGGGAACCCCTGGGTTAATACATACTCACCATCTCCAAACTTCTTTTTACAGTTTTTAAATTTCTTCCAAACTCCTCCATTACACCCAAATCAGATGTTGAAAAATAGCAGGTTTCCGAAGATTTTATTTATTTATTTACTTATTTTAGGCAGCAATAGTTACCTTTCTCATGCTCACGTGTTCTCTCTTATTTCATAGTCTATTCAGTAAAGACATATGGGAATGAGTATTAAAACTGGCACTACTAACTCTGCCAAAACTCCAGCATCTATTCTATTTCAACTAACGCCAGAAGATTTTATTTACCTTAGTCATAGGAACCAAACAGAGTGATGGATGGATGGAAGGAGTTGCCAGTCAAAATGTCACGCAGAGAGTGTTTCCCCTTTGTTCGTGTTCACCTGGCAGTACATTTGTGGTCGTTGATGTCAAGAAATTGTTCAGTTGTTGCAGATCTTGTTTACAGCAAAATTGGGACGAAGGAAAATTTGACTGTCTGCCGTATTATCCTTTTGTTCGGTCAATAGGCATAAATCTAACCCTTCTTAGTCTTCTGGTAACTAAAATTATGCTAGTAGTAGTAGTAGTAGTAGTAGTAGTAGTAGCAGTAGCAGTAGCTGTAATAGTAGTAGTGGCGGTGGTGGTGGTGGCAGTGGCAGTAGCAACTGTAGATGTAATAGCGAGAAATTATTGTAAAGTGGTGGCTCGTTCAATCCCACCTGTTGCTCGCCACATTCGCTGCTCCTCCACAGAGCCCGACAGACATGAACAAAAATCCCCCACCCCCACTACTAGCCTAACATGAGATGGTAGTGTGTTCTGCCTAGTGCACCACAATAGCGGCGACAGGTGACATGTGAGGGATGCTGGGGATCAGTTGTACCGTAAGTGGACTACTGCACCTCAACAGCGGACTTCTTAGCCTATCCCTGTGTCTCGAGTTGGATGCACGAAAAACAAGAAGCAAATAGAGAGTGCATCATCCGCGTCACATAGTCGGTTCAAGGGCCCGGCCACACGATCAGTGGGTATGTGTGGCTTTAGTATACGGTTACGAAAATATGTTGGAAAATAATCATACAGACGAGATCAACTGAAGTCTCTCGGCGGCGTCTAGTCTACTGTCCCTGGTGTAATTCATCACCATGCTTCAAAACTCACGCGATGGATGCCCATTGATTGTGTGTGCCTCAAAGCCAATCCTTGGAACATCATCAGCCACCTTGATCCCCCCCCCTCCCACACACACACACACACACACACACATACACTTCAACTTATCCACGAAGTTTGGTTCAAATCGCTTAAGTTAACCTTATCTTGTGACCCTGACCTCTGACTTATTGTTCTAAAATTGAATAATATCATCCTTGGCTAACATTAAACTATTCAACCAAATCTGATTAAAATGTAATCGAACCTGTTTGAATTAAACGGCCGACACTTTGACTCTGTCCCGTGACCCCTACCGAAGACCGATTGCTCTCAGAAATGATTCACCTCACATTCTCCTGTCCCTCAGCTCATCCACCAAGTTTGATTAAAATCGGATAATAAGCTTTTGAGTTAACCTTGCCCTTCACTTACAAACCTTTCCTCCCAAAATTAATCATCTGTTACCCCGATGGTCCTCTGTCATTAGGCAAAATTTGGTGCAGTTTCATCCACTGTTTATTTTCACAGCCTTACAGATGGACAGACAGACCAGACCATAACCCCTCGTGCTGCTGCGTGTGTGTGTGTAATGATTTCCCTCAGCTCGTTAGACAGAAATATATACAATTTTCTGTAGCCAAGCATCTCTCTCCCCACACATAATTATTAGCACTTAAGCGTTCCTCTCAACACACACACACACACACACACACACACACCAAGAGACAAGAATAACCTCCCTGCTCCCCAGATGCCACATACTGTCAGTGTGGTCTCAGCATCGGAGGGCGAAGGACGTGGCGGCTATCGTCTGTCACCATGTCGGGGAAACAGGTGAGCTCAAAGGTCCATAAATATGATGTGTGTGTGTGTGTGTGTGTGTGTGTGTGTGTGTGTGTGTGTGTGTGTGTGTGTGTGTGTGTGTGTGTGTGTGTGTGTGTAAGAGAGAGAGAGAGAATCTATGGCATCAGTATGTAGTGTTTCTCTCACTTGTGGTATTATGATGAAATATTTTTAATGCCATTTTTGCCAGACGTGGTGCTTTCTGCTACGTGTTACGGCCGTATTCTCTCTCTCTCTCTCTCTCTCTCTCTCTCTCTCTCTCTCTCAAATAACCTCTTCATTACTGGTTTACTTCAACGTGTGGTACGGTCGTATTCTCTTCTAATATAGTCTGTCGTAAAGAAAAAAAAAAAAAAATGAAAAAACACAAACAAAAGATTAAGGGCTAAACAAATGAAGGTGTAACATTTGAAATTAATTAAAGCGTCATAAACAAAACCAGAGAGCACTGAGAGAGCACATACCTTAACCAACACCGATAAAACTTAACGACTTATTCCTACACCCTGATCCGGATCTTCCGCAAAATATAACTAGACGAACAAAGGCAACTGAGTCTACGGTCACAATCAAGTCTTCCTTGATCTGCTGCCCATCTGTTCACCACATTCACTAGAACATTGTACACTAACAGACAGGTACATGCCAATACATAACCTCCTCTAACTCGCCGACGGAGGTAATACATGAAAGCATAATACAGAAAATAAACGAGGGCGTAATGTGAAAAATGAATCAATGTGTAAAATATTATTCAAGGCATAATATACAAAACTTGACAGCATTCAGAGAGCGCATACCTCCACCAATGCCACTGCCATTAAAAAGGATCCGGGTTTGGATCCGGATCCGCCCCCAAATTTAATAAATTCTTTCTTGGTCCATGGCCCACCTTTCCACAAAATTTTATTGAAATTCGCTGAGAACTTCTGGAGATATTGTGCGGGATACCCAGGATTCGGACCCGGACCCGGCCCAAAATTTAATTATTTCTTCCTAGGACCATGGCCCACCCTTCTACAAAATTTCATCAAAATCCGTTCATAATTTTTTGAGTAATCATGTTAATAAACAAACAAGCAAACAAACACGGGGTAAACCATATCCTCCTTTGTGGAGGTAATACATGAAGAGCGTAATTCCGTGGGCTTGGTGGCTCTCTTATCACCTTTAGTTGTTTGTTCTGTTTGTTATCTCCCTCAAGGTCGGAACAATGGTCATCATCCTTACCATCAGCACAAACTCAGGTTTTCTATTCCACTTAACACCACACGATTTTAATCCCGCTGAGTTTAAAAGACCTAACCACGGGTGCGCATAATTTTTTAATAGTTATCCACATAACCAAAATGTGTGGGGGCAGCAAGATTATTATTGTCATTCATCATTATGCCTCTGCCCACCTATGGTGGAGGAGGAATTAAGTGATTGGTCTGCCCGGCCGTGCGTGCGTTGGTGCCTGCTTGGGTCCGCAACGTGTTTCTGAGCGCGATATCTCCTGAACACATCGACGGATTTCCACCAAACTCTTGTCAGTGATACTGTATCAGTAGATGATGAACTGATTAAATCAGCTAGGTCAAGTGGTCAAAGGTTAGGGTCACTCAACTTAGCTTATCCTTGTGGGTGTGATATCTCCCGAACCCCTCGATGGATTTCGACCAAACTTGTCAGTGATAAACTATGAAGGCACAATGAACTTTAGGTCAGCAAGGTCAGGGAGTCAAAGGTCAAGGTGATATGGGGTCGACCTGGTTTATCGTTAGTCTTATTTCAGCCCACAATGAACCCTGTCATGGAGGTTGTATGGCAAGCCCTTGCGCAGGAGGTTGTACGGCAAACCCTTGCGCAAGGCGTGGCGGCGGCACACCAAGTGACACTATACGTCTACAGCTATAGTAGCCGCAGCGAGAAATGAACGCTGTGGTGGGGCAGCCGGGATGACCTGGGATTCCCCCACTGTAGCCATATCCACATGTCACCGACCATAGAGGTAGGATGTCACCGACCATCGGCCACCGCTGCAGCCCCGCTCCATGATCCTTACCCTGTGTCTCTGGCTTTCTCTTTCTCTCTCGGTTTCTATATAAACTGGTGTATTTCCAAAACTAATTATGAAATTATTATGACTTTTGTTCCACACCACCACTGAGGTAAAAATCAAGGAGAGTTTTCTGTATAAAGGTTTCCCCCCCCTTGTCTGAGGGCAGGTCAGTTCTGGCGAGTGTATAATTATAGGTCAGGCGGAGATATCGGCAAGGCCGTACTCCCCCGCTCATATGCCACACTTAGGAGGGGGGGGGAAACCTTTATACAGAAAACTCTCCTTGATTTTTACCTCAGTGGTGGTGTGGAACAAAAGTCATAATAATTTCATAATTAGTTTCGGAAATACACCAGTTTATATAGAAACCGAGAGAGAAAGAGAAAGCCAGAGACACAGGGTAAGGATCATGGAGCGGGGCTGCAGCGGTGGCCGATGGTCGGTGACATGTGGATATGGCTACAGTGGGGGAATCCCCGGTCATCCCGGCTGCCCCACCACAGCGTTCATTTCTCGCTGCGGCTACTATAGGGGTCAGAGTTCTCGGCGTTCCGTTAGCCTATTATGATTATTATAATTATTATTATTATTATTCTCAGTCCTACGAAGCATGATGGTATCACTGTCGGCAACTCGCCCTATACCGTTGGGCATGCATCAGCCTCGTGTGTGTGTAATTCACCGGGTCGGTCAGGATCACGTGATGGTTTTGTAATCATCGGCATTTTACCCTCCCGGAAGAGAGCTGAGAGCTCATATAGTCCGATCTAATGGTAAAGCCTTGACCTTCACACACGCACACACCCATCCTCTTGCTCAAGGAGGACAGTGACCACCCGCTTTGTCGGTGAAACCTTTTCGCATCCCGAGCAAGGCGCGAACCCCCGTCTTAGTAGATGCTAAGCTGGTACCACCGCACCAGCGAGTGTGTGTGTGTGTGTGTGTGTGTGTGTGTGTGTGTGTGGAGAGAGAGATACAACTTTCATTAACTCTACACTCTCGGGGGGCTCCTGTAAACTGAATAATATCGTCTGGCAACAGGAAGAGTATAACATTAAAAGAGTCTCATCTAAGGCACGCACGGGGTTTCTGTGAGGGTATTCCGTGGCCATTTCTTCCATAACAGTCAATTCATGATTTCTGCATCATACTTCAGTCCATACTACGGTGGCAAAAGAAAATGATGATGATGATGATGATGATGATGATGATGTATTAGCGTAACTGTTTATGTATTTACACTTGACGACGACGACGATGGTGGTAATGATAATGGTGATAATGAAGATTTACTTACTTACTTATTCATCTATTTTTTCATTTATTTACTGTGACATTAGGATAGTGGAAGTGTACGTGAGCTGCCAGTGATAGATCTACGGCTGGCCCAGGGCAGTACCCGCGGCGCCCTGGTGCGCCAGCTGCGGGAAGCTCTCACCACCGTGGGATTCATCTACCTGATCGGCGTAGACGGCTATGATGAGATTGAGCTCCTTAGGCTTACTAGGTGGTTCTTTAGGTAAGCCGTCTGTTATTGAGTGATTCAGTTATGTATCTGGTGGAACACACTAATAATGCATGAATTTATGGCTAACTGACATAACGTATCTTAATATGCACAGTACTTGTGTATATTCTCTCTCTCTCTCTCTCTCTCTTGTAACCACTGTCAAATATCACGTCGTACCATAGTTATTCAACTGCCCTTTAGAACTCATAATCTCGGTCAGACCTTGCATAGTGCAACTGTCCGCCCATGTCAGGCGTGACTGCCGCTACAGTACTTTTATAGACTACATGAACTGACAGGGTACAAACATAACCAAGTATATAAAGGGATATACCATCAGCATCTACTTTTTATAATTATGTGACAGTCTATAATACAGTGCTACTTTCATATATTTTTCTGATGTTTTATTTTTCTTGCACAGTCTTACAAAGTGATCACGCAGGTGTGTGCGTGTGTGGGGGGTGTTTATTCAGCTGGCGATTAAACGGTGTTATGGCTTACGATTTTTACACTTGGCTAACATTACTGTGGCTGTCCGTTTGTTTCTGTTTATAAATGTTTAACTAACAATGAATAATCTGTCTCTCGGACTTGCGGTGGTTCAGTGGGTAAAGTACTCGTCTCGCGATGCATGTGCCCCAAGTCTAGGGTTCGGAACCAACCGTGAAGAACTGTTAAATAGAGTACTAGCTGGTAGTATAGCCTGCCATATGCCTGCATGTGTTTGCATCCTGGCAGTTATACCAGTGATATGTAGTGACTGACTCACACACACACACACACACACACACACACACACACACATACACTATAACACTGACTTATATGCATCCCTTTTCCTACACTTCCCATCTCATTCGTACTTTGTTGGCATCTGGATATGTTAATTTTAATTATCATTCTCCCTCTGTGGAGTTTCTTCGATCCTGCAGTGGATCTAACAAAGGACTGATGTAGAAAAAATACGTCAGAGTCTGACTCTAGCAAGGCATGATTATACTGATGTGTGTGTGTGTGTGTGTGTGTGTGTGTGTGTGTGTGTGTGTGTGTGTGTGTGTGTGTGTGTGTGTGTCTGTCTGTCTGTCTGTCTGTTTGTTAGATATATAGAGTCCCACCAAACCACTCAGTCCAGCCACTCCAATCCAGCCACCCATTCCCCCACCATGTCAACACCCCGTCCACAGTAAGCATCCATCCCTCTGTCTACCCACCAACCCTCTCACTACCACGACTTATTTCATTACTTTGTGCTGGCTGCCTTCACACGATTTAATTCAGCTTCAGAAATGCCTTTTGTTTGGAGGAGTTAATGGGTAAGCGTGTCTAATCTCTTCACAGCAAGAGGTATGCCTTAAAAAAATCTCTGTTCTGTTCACTCTAACTGGTCATGAAGCTGGCGTCTTTCCATCGTGAATGCTGAGCTGCAGGAAGGTTAGAATATGGAGTTAGTCACAAAAAAACAGCAATATAAAGGCTTAAGAACATTGCCGCTGAACGGAGGCAAAGAAGCTTCAAAATACCAAAAGGATCTCCGTCAAGTTAAAGTGACCGAACTATTGACGTTACAGTACAGTGAACAGAGAAACGACGTCCCCGGCCCATGTTTAAATCAATAAAACTCTACGGTGTTTGCCTCCACAATTACACATTCGTAATTTCAGATAATCCCCCACACCAACTTTCCGCGTATACTTGGGATGTACGGTTGGTTTTAGATTCAAAGTGCATGTTGTTGGACTCCTTGTGCTGTGTGTGTACAGAGTCATTCACGTTTGGAGTTAAGGGCGAAACACACACACACACACACACACACACACACACACACACACACACACAGAGCGAGGGTGAAAATATCGGTAAATGCATTCATATCGATGCCAACACACGCAGACATACACACTAGCATGTGTGTGTGTACATGTGATGTATGTATGCATGAACAGTATGTATGTACGCGACGCGGGATGGAACATAAACATACATTTCTGAATCAGTTCTGTGTAAATAATTGGCATGATTGTGAATAATATCAAGACCAAGTTCTTTGCAATCCATGCGTCAGTGGGCGATCGTGAGCCATTCTGTGTTGGTGATATGGTCGTGCAGTGGTGTGACAGGCTGGGCAGCCTGTTCACAAGCGACGGCACCCTGTCGTCCGCCATTACCGCCCACGCACAAGCAAAAATGTGCCACATTCTGAAATTTGTGTCATTTTTGGAAAAGAATATAGACATACCATTTTATGTTAAAAAGAAAATGTTTGAAGCAGCCTTAATGTCAACCATCCTATATGGCTGTGAGTCCTGGTTCAATGGGAACTTGAGGCCAATGGAAAAATTGTATAACTGGGGTATTAAACAGCTGCTGGGAGCTCGTATGACGGCGTGCACGGACGTTTGTTACGTGGAACTCGGGTGCCCGCCACTGAAATCTTTAGTACTAGCAAGGCAGAGGAAGCTTTTCCAGCGACTGTGGGGGAAGAGGCGCGGTATGCCTGATGACCCGTGGGTGCACGCCGTCAAGCTGACCATGGCGGTTAACACACCAACAAGTAAACATATTAAGAGTTTAATTAATAATTCTGTTGACGGTGTTAAAGTCAGCACTGAATCTTTAAAGCAATCAATTTCTAACTCTACATCTTCTAGAAGGCTAATTTATAATGTGTTGAACCCTACCTTAACAGTTCACGAGATCTATAAATGTCGTGGTAAAACTAGTGAGGTACACAAAGTGGCATTTAGTCGGCTGCGGGTAATCAGTCATAATCTGGCGATTGAGACGGGCCGTTGGAATCGGCGTGGACGGGGACGTCTCCCGGTAGCAGAGCGGCTCTGTCCATGTGGTGCTGTGCAAACAGAGTTGCATTACTGGAGGTGTGTCCACTGTCTCAGCACATACGTACAAGATATAACTTTACTTCCTGGAGTCAAATCATTGGTGACGATGCTCAGTTTCCTGTTAAGGAGATAGTGTATAAGGTCCTTTCCTGTTTTGGCTAGTGTGTACTATAATGTTTACCATAACCTATGTTATTTAAAGTGTATTTAATTCATTTTGTATGCTCTTATTCTAACCATATCATTGGGATTTTTTTTCCCGTAAAAAAGGTGATTGGTCAAATTGTAGTTAAGTTACTAATCAGAAGTGTAATGATTTCCATCTTTCATTAAGGCTATATAGATGCACTGATCAACCCTTTAATACTTCGCTTGTTTTGTGGACCATAATTGTTTGCTAATATCTGATGTGCTGTTTATCATGCTAAGGTTTCTTGTTGCTTGAAATCCTGTATGTATAACTGGATATTGTGGTCAATAAATACTTACTTACTTACTATGTTTACTGTGTGTACACTTGAGTATGTAATGTATATCATGCACGTGTATCTATGTATGCTTGTGTGTTTATGTACGTATGCATGTACAGTACTTATGTTTATGTATGTAGACAGTATATTTGTGTAGCTACGCGCGCGCGCGCGCGCGCGCGCGCGTGTGTGTGTGTGTGTGTGTGTGTGTGTGTGTGTGTGTGTGTGTGTGTGTGTGTGTGTGTGTGTGTGTGTGTTCTTACCTAATTGTATCTTTACAGGAATGAGTCAAGCTCGTACTGTCCCGTGTCTTAGACCATATTTATCGTACATATCCTTAAATTTGTGAATTGTTTTGGCACACACTATTTCATTCGGTAGTGCATTCCACTGATCAATTGCTCTGTTTGGGAAACTGAATTTCCTTACGTCTTTATCACCTCTCTTCTTATGCAGTTTTTTGCAGTGTCCTCTTGCTGATGCTTCTCCATATGTTAAGTAATCATTTATGTCTATTTTCTCCTTTCCTGATATGCACTTATATAGCATTATCATGTCACCTCTTTTCCTTCTCTCCTGTAGTGTTGGTAGATTCAGTTTATTTAGTCTTTCTTCGTAGCTTAGGTCCCTTAAGCTTGGTATCCATCTTGTAGCGGCCCTTTGAACTTTTTCAATCTTGTCTATATGCTTTTTGAGATGAGGACTCCAGACTATTGATGCATATTCCAGGGTTGGTCTAATGAATGATGTTATTATCCTTCTTAGCATGTCTTCATTTATGTATGTGAATGCTATTCTCATATTTGCAAGCAGTGTATACATGTTCCGTACCTTCTCGCTGATGTGGTCAGCCGGAGATAGTCTGTTATTGATAATCACACCTAGGTCTTTCTCTCTTTCTGATGTGTATAGGGTTTTATTTCCTAACTTATAATCCCAATCAGGTCTTTTTCCACTTTTACCAAACTTGATTACATGACACTTGTCCACATTGAATTCCATTTGCCATGTACTACTCCATTCATGAAGTTTATTTAATTCTTCTTGTAGCTCTTTACAAGAGTGCGTTAGTAATTCTCCTACGTATTTTTGCATCATCTGCAAACATATTCAGATAGCTCTCATTTCCAGTGTTACTGTTTTTATCATTTATGTACACTAGAAACATGATTGGTGCCAGCACCGAACCCTGTGGTACTCCACTAGTCACTTCTTTCCATGATGAGTAGTTTCCTCTTAGTACTGTCCTCATTTCTCTTTTTATGAGAAAGTCTTGCATCCAACAAAACAGTTTGCCTCTAATTCCTCCTTGATGGTACAGTTTCCATAAAAGTCTTTGGTGTGGTACTGTGTCAAAAGCTTTCTTGAAATCTAAATAGATACTGTCCACCCATCCTTCCCTTTCCTGTATTGTGTTTGTTACTCTGTCATAGTAGCTTAACAGATTAGTAACACATGATTTTCCTTTTCTGAAACCAAACTGTCTTTCTGTTATCATACTGTGTTCTTCTAGATGATTTACCCAAGCGTTTCTTATAAGTTTTTCTAATACCTTGCTTACAACACTGGTCAGTGATACTGGTCGGTAGTTGAGAGGATTTTGTCTATTTCCTTTCTTGAATAAGGGGACTATATTTGTGTGTGTGTGTGTGTGTGTGTGTGTAGCTACGTGTGAGTGCATTAACGTCTCTCCTCCTGCCAGCCTGCCACTAGAGGAGCGAATGACGATCTCCAAGAAGTCGTTCAACCCGTCCTGCAGTCACGAATACCGAGGCTACTTCCCTGTCATTCCTGGGGCCGTCTCGCACAAGGAAGGTACGCTGCTTGGGTATTTCACCAGTGTACTTCATTATTATTATTATTATTATTATTATTATTACAACTACTTCTACTACTACTACAACTGCTGCAGGATTCGAGATGGGTCCAGTACAAGGGAAGCCGTCGATCGCTCAGAACTGCTTGGCCGCCCGGTTCCTGAATGAGGAGAACCAGTGGCCCCAGGATATGCCAGGACACCCACCCACAGCACAGCACTTCAGGGTACTACACACCATCACCACCGCCATCACCACCACCATCATTCTCGCCATCATCATCATCTCTGTCATCACCATCACCACCGCCATCATCATCATCTCTATCATCACCATCACCACCGCCATCATCATTATCATCACCATCACCATCACCACAGCCATCATCATTATCATCACCATCGCCACCATCATCATCTCTATCATCACCATCACCATCACCACCGCCATCATCATCATCATCACCACCGCCATCATCACCATTACCACCGCCACCGCCATCATCATCTTTATCATCACCATCACCTCTGCCATCACTACCGCCATCATCGTCATCATCTCCATCACCATCTCTGTCATCACTATCACCATCTCAATCATCACTATCACCATCACCACCGCCATCATCATCATCATCACCATCACCATCACCATCGCCAACATCATCATCTTTATCATCATCATCATCTCTATCATCACCACCACCATCACCACCGCCATCATCATCATCATCATCACCATCTCTATCATCACCACCACCATCACCACCGCCATCATCATCATCTCTATCATCACCATCGCCATCACCATCTCTATAATCACCATCACCATCACTAACGCCGTCATCACCATCTCTATCATCACCATCACCACCGCCATCATCACCATCACCACCACCATCATCACCATCACCACCGCCATCATCACCATCACCACCGCCATCATCACCATCACCACCACCATCATCATCATCATCTTTATCATCACCATCACCATCATCATCATCTCCATCATCACCATCTGTATCATCACCATCACCACGCCATCGTCACCATCACCACCGCCATCATCACCATCATCACAGCCACCATCACCATCACCACGCCATCATCACCATCACCACCGCCATCATCACCATCACCACAGCCACCATCACCATCACCACCGCCATCATCACCGTCACCATCATCTCTATCTTCACCATCACCACAGCCCTCATCATCATCTCTATCATCACCGCCACCATCACCACCGCCATCATCATCATCTCTATCATCACCATCACCATCACCACCGCCATCATCATCATCATCATCATCATCACCATCACCACCGCCATCATCATCATCTCTATCATCACCATCACCATCACCACCGCCATCATCATCATCTCTGTCATCACCATCACCACCGCCATCATCATCATCTCTGTCATCACCATCACCACCGCCATCATCATCATCTCTGTCATCACCATCACCACCGCCATCATCATCATCTCTGTCATCACCATCGCCACCGCCATCATCATCATCTCTGTCATCACCATCACCACCGCCATCATCATCATCTCTGTCATCACCATCACCACCGCCATCATCATCATCTCTGTCATCACCATCACCACCGCCATCATCATCATCTCTACCATCACCATCACCATCACCACCGCCCTCATCATCATCATCTCATCATCACCACCGCCCTCATCATCATCTCCATCATCACCATCACCACAGCCCTCATCATCATCTCTATCATCACCATCACCATCCTCATCATCATCTTTGTCGTCATTATCAGTAAACACACACAGTCATATCAAAGAGTGTGCATAACCTCCCACTAACACACTCAACCCCTCATCCAACATCAATATTAATACGCGCATCTGACGGACGATTTGACTCAGTTGGAGGCGATATCTTACCAGTTGTATTCGCAATGTCTCTCCTGAATAAAAATCGTCTGGTAACAGCAACAGAAAAAGATATACTAACGTCAGCTGTTTGAACGCGTTGAGTATAATAAGGGTAGGGTGAGTCAGGTTAGGCTGGGTCAGGTTTATGCAATGTTAGGTTAAGGTAGGTTTGAGAAGGTTAGGGAAGGTTAAAATGTAAGTGAGAGAGAGAGAGAGAGAGAGAGAGAGAGAGAGAGAGAGAGAGAAAAGCCCTCCCTGATTCACCCCTAGCCTTGAATCACGGCCACAATACAGCCACTTATTAACTCATCAGTCACACCCTCATCCCTCCCTGATTCACTCTCACCCCTTACCCTCATAATACCAGAACAACTGCTAAGGAAAACAGACGTGGATAAGAATAGAAATTAGAAGAGAATGCATCAACTGACCTCCCAGTGAAATGAACTATACTGTATACAGAGGGTGTCCTACGATATATATACATATTGTTCACTTAAGGGGGTTACTTTACTGATAATTCTGAGTAAAACTGCTGTATCAACACTAGTGAGTTTTTCAATCGTTGCGGATCTGCAGTTACTGATGACTTTTTGAGTTAATTATGAGGCAGACCAATTACGCCCATATGGTCACCAGTAACTGTACCTCTGTAACGACTGAGCACTGAAGTTATGCTAATATACTGTAGCACTGTTATTCTAAATTAATCCAAGAATAACCATATATATATATATATATATATATATATATATATATGTGTGTGTGTGTGTGTGTGTGTGTGTGTGTGTGTGTGTGTGTGTGTGTGTACTATATGTACATAAATCCGTTAACGTTACGAAATCTGGCCTTCAATTCACAGGTGAAAACTATTTCCACAAGTTTTTTTTTAACATTTTCGAATGTAATTCACAAACACCTGCGGGGCGGTCAACTCTCCACTACTGGATAAAGTTAACCCTTTCACACCCATGACCTGCCGTATGTTTTAGTGTATCATTACAACCTCCACAAGACTTTATTAAACTGGGGAGAGACTTTTAGACCTAGATGGGTCAGACAAAGCCTTCACTGACTCCTTCACGACTAGAGCGCTCTCTTAACTTGAGTCAAATTTCCTGTTAATATCAAGAATGAAATATAAATAAGGTACTCCGGCTGAAGGGGTAAAGACCTAAGCCATACTGACAAAACATCATACCCTGAGCTGATAGTTCTTACAATTTAGTGTCTAATTTAACTTTTTCTTGATCCTTCCTCATTTATTAGCGGGAAATTGGGTTCTGAAGAAGAAGATGATGATGATGATGATGATGACCTTGATCATGATGATCATGATCATAATAATAATAATAATAATAGTAATAATAATAATAATACTAATAATAATAATAATAATAATAATTAATAATAATAATAAATACTGATATCTGGTGAAAGCCCTGCCTTATGGCCAAAAATAAGACGTCTCAAGAGACGACTGGGATTCTACCATTCAGAACGTTGCCAGGGAGGCAGGCTGGTCTCTAAATAGACTAGCACTATGTTAGACTAGCCTTGGAGTCCTTACCAAGGGACATCAGGAAGGGCATCCGGTCATAAAATGTTACACGCTCCAGTCCAAAAGTCCTCTACCCAGGGGCAACACCTTGGCCCTTCGGGGATACCTGGCGTAAAACCAAATAAATAAATATATATATATATATATATATATATATATATATATATATATATATAGGTATGTATGTATGTACAGTAGTGGCTGAAGTCGGGTGTGAGACAGCAGTTCACTAACGCGCTACAGCACCTAGCCAAGATCTGTCCGGCTTCCCTATCATGTTAAAAGTTGCCAGGGACGTAGCGTGCCTCCTACATTTTAAATGACGTGGACTAACGGCAGCCTGGCTTCGGCCACTACTACATCCTGACCAATCCAGGGGCGATACGGGGACGGGTGTGCGTAACCTGACGTAATCCACAGCATATCTCAAACTCCCACCCCTCTTGACAGACCTGGATGGAGCGGTACCACGAGAAGATGACCGCAGCATCCCTGGAGCTGATGCGCTTGATTGCTGAGGGATTCGATGCTGAGCCGGAGTTCTTCACGTCCCTCTTCACCCCCACCCACCTGTCCACCCTCAGACTGATCCGATACCCACCCAGGCCTGACCCACCGGAGAGCGCCAGGGATGGAGACTACGGTGAGTGTATGGGAGGCAGGCAGACAGACATAGATAGATCGATAGACAGACAGATTGATAGACAGGTAGATACATAGATAGACAGGTAGACAGACAGATAAAGTCAGAAAGATAGATAGATACATAGACAGACAGACAGACAGAGGATAGACAGTGATTGATGGATGAAGGAGTGGATAGACAGAGACTGATATACAGGCTGACAGATATATATCGTGTATATATATATAGTATATCTATCAATCTATACATTATATCTATCTATCTATCTATCTACCTATATCAATCTATTTATCTATCTATCTATATCTATCTCTATCTCTCTACATAGTGTATCTATCTATCTATCTCTCTACCTATCTATCTATCTATCGATCGATCGATCTGTCTATCTATCTATCTATCTTTATCTATATATCGATCTATCTATCTATATGCAGTATATTTACATCTTTTTATATCGACAGATTGATAGATAGAAAGAGAGAGAGAGAGAGAGAGAGAGAGAGAAGGGGGGGGGTAAGCAAACACTTGTGGGGCATCCTGTGATAATTATATGCAATAACATACAACAACGTACCTTGACTTACCCAAGCAAACTTTGTTTTTTTTTCTATCTTCAGACGATTTCACTCAGCAAAATATATCGAACCACCGGGGTAAAGTACAGTATAGCCTTAATCAACCCTTCCATATACAGAACTCCCAGTTGAATAAAATCGTCTTGGGCGGGGGTTGCAAGACTAAATCGAAGTGGTATTGGTAGTGAAGGGGGTTAGACCTAAGCCTTACCTAACGCCCGTAACTGTTACCAAGAGCTGGGAAAATGACCTGGAAAAAAAAAAAAAGTGAAACAAAAACCGAAAATGGAAGAAAAAGAAAAAAGCTAACAGGCCTTTATTCTGGACTTAATTTGTTGTATGTCTATTGTGTCAGCGTAACACATAGGCGGTAAAATGTAAACAAATTCGGTATTCACTCAGGCTACTTAACTCCTGTGGCCAGAGAACGTATTTTATCATCAACAATATTATTATTATTATTATTATTATTATTATTATTATATTATATTATCATTATTACTATTATTATGAGCAAAGGAGTGCAGCGACCGAAGGAAGCAAACGAAGCGATGTTTACGTTCAGCTGAGAAATGAGTGGCCCGACACGACCCGGCCCGGCCCGACGCGACCCGACCGGACCGCGATGGTTTTCAGAGGCTAATAACTTTTCTACTATGTGAGATAGAGAGGAGATTCTTTCACCAGGTAGTAAATACATTCAATAAATTAGGTTTTTGGCTATGTATTTACTCATGAAACCGAAGAAACCCCCTTCAAATCTCAGCTTTCCAAGGGAATGTACCGAGGGCTTCATCTGACATACTCAACAGTAAAATCGATTTAAAGCACTTTGAAAGTGACACATACGAGGTATAAGTTGTTTTTCACTTTCATATGCTGATTGCGAGCGCTGTGTGTGTTCTTACCTAATTGTTCTTACCTAATTGTATCTTTACAGGAATGAGTCAAGCTCGTACTGTCCGGTGTCTTAAACCATATTTATCGTACATATCCTTAAATTTGTGAATTGTTTTGGCACACACTATTTCATTCGGTAGTGCATTCCATTGATCAATTGCTCTGTTTGGGAAACTGAATGTCCTTACGTCTTTATCACCTCTCTTCTTATGCAGTTTTTTGCAGTGTCCTCTTGCTGATGCTTCTCCATATGTTAAGTAATCATTTATGTCTATTTTCTCCTTCCCTGATATGCACTTATATAACATTATCATGTCACCTCTTTTCCTTCTCTCCAGTAGTGTTGGTAAATTCAGTTTATTTAGTCTTTCTTCGTCGCTTAGGTCCCTTAAGCTTGGTATCCATCTTGTAGCGGCCCTTTGAACTTTTTCAATCTTGTCTATGTGCTTTTTAAGATGAGGACTCCAGACTACTGAGGCATATTCCGGGGTTGGTCTAATGAATGATGTTATTATCCTTCTTAGCATGTCTTCATTTATGTATGTGAATGCTATTCTCATATTTGCAAGCAGTGTATACATGTTCCATACCTTCTCGCTGATGTGGTCAGCCGGAGATAGTCTGTTATTGATAATCACACCTAGGTCTTTCTCTCTTTCTGATGTGTATAAGGTTTTATTTCCTAACTTATAATCCCAATCAGGTCTTTTTCCACTTTTACCAAACTTGATTACATGACACTTGTCCACATTGAATTCCATTTGCCATGTACTACTCCATTCATGAAGTTTATTTAATTCTTCTTGTAGCTCTTTACAAGAGTCTGTGTTAGTAATTCTCCTTTGTATTTTTGCATCATCTGCAAACATATTCAGATAGCTCTCATTTCCAGTGTTACTGTTTATATCATTTATATATACTAAAAACATGATTGGTGCCAGCACTGAATCCTGTGGTACTCCACTAGTCACTTCTTTCCATGATGAGTAGTTTCCTCTTAGTACTGTTCTCATTTCTCTTTTTATGAGAAAGTCTTGAATCCAACAAAACAGTTTGCCTCGAATTCCTCCTTGATGGTACAGTTTCCATAAAAGTCTTTGGTGTGGTACTGTGTCAAAAGCTTTCTTGAAATCTAAATAGATACTGTCCACCCATCCTTCCCTTTCCTGTATTGTGTTTGTTACTCTGTCATAGTAGCTCAACAGATTCGTAACACATGATTATCCGTTTCTGAAACCAAACTGTCTTTCTGTTATCATACTGTGCTCTTCTAGATGATTTACCCAAGCTTTTCTTATAAGCTTTTCTAATACCTTGCTTACAACACTGGTCAGTGATACTGGTCGGTAGTTCAGTGGATTTTGTCTATTTCCTTTCTTGAATAAGGGGACAATATTATTTTGCTTTTTTCCAATATCAGGTAGGTTACCTTGACTCAAGGATATCTTGAAAATTAAAAATAACGGTTTACTTAACTCCTTTGCACATTCTCGTAGTACCCAACATGAAATTTCATCAGGACCACTTGCTTTTCCTCTGTCTAATCTACTTAACTCCTCCTGTATTATTTTTTCTGCTATTTGTATATCTGGTAGTATGTGTGGACATGCATGTTCCACATAGTCCCTCTCAAAATTTTTTTCTTCATTAAAAACTAATTGGAAATTCTTATTTAGTGCTTCACAAATAATTTTCTCTTGTGAATAAGTGATTCCCTCGTCCGTAATGGATTGTATTATATCTTTTACTTTGGTTTTGCTTCTGATATAGCTGTAAAACAGCTTTGGTTGATCACTACTTTTATTTATTATATCCTCCTCAAACTGTTTTTGGGCTTCCCTCTTTATTCTTGTTTAATCGTTTCTTGCCTGTTTGTAATTATTATACGCCCTTTCACTATTGTGTCTTCTGTATCTATTCCACAACAAATCTCTTCTTTCTTTAGATTTTTTACATTCTGTTTTGAACCATTTCTGTATTTTCTTATCTGCTTCTTTGTGCTGTGGGATGTACTTCTGGACTCCTATTTCATAAAATTCACAGAATTTTTTATATACAGCATTTAAATCTTCTCCTCTAAGCTCATTTTCCCAATCAACTTCTAAGAAATACTTCTTTAGGTCTTGATAATTTCCCTTTTTATAGTTTAGGCTCTTTTTGTAACTATCATTGCTGTTTACTATGTCATATGCTATCCTGAAGTTATAATTTAGTGTGTGGTAATCATAGGGGCATTTGTCTTCTTAGTATAATAGGAAAAGTGTATGGTAGGATACTTATAGACAGAGTTAGAGAAAGAACAGAGAAATTAGTTGGAGAAGAACAGGGAGCCTTTAGGAAGGGAAGAGGTTGTGTAGATCAGATATTCATTCTTAGATCTTTAGTGGAAAAGTTTCTAGAGAAGGGAAAGAAGTTGTATGCGGCTTTCATGGATTTGGAGAAAGCATATGACAGGATGGATAGACAAGGATTGTGGAAAGTGTTAAGAATATATGGAGTAGATGGGAAGTTGTTGAACGCTGTGAAGAGTATGTACGATGGTGCGAAGGCTGCAGTGCGTGTGGATGGTGAACTAAGTGAATTTTTCTCTTTGAAAGTTGGTTTGAAACAGGGATGTGTCATGTCTCCATGGTTGTTCAATCTGTACATGGATGGGGTAATAAAAGAGATACAAGGTAGGGTAGTGGATGTTGGAGTGGCCCTGGTGAGAGAGGATAGTGTTTGGAAACTCCCTGTACTGTTGTTTGCAGATGATACTGTGTTGTTGAGTGAAGACGAAGGGGAGCTGCAGGGCTTGGTGGATGAGTTTGAGAGAGTGTGTAAGAAACGGAAACTAAAGGTGAATGTAGGGAAGAGTAAAGTGATGGTCTTTGAGAGAGGTGAAGTTAGTGAATGTACAGCGAGGTTGGATGGTGAGGAATTGGAAAATGTGAGTACGTTTAAGTATTTGGGTAGTGTGATGAGTAAGGATGGAGGTTTGGAGGGTGAAGTGCTTGAAAGGGTACAGCAGGGAAGAAAGGTTGCTGGTTCCTTGAAAGCAGTGATAAGAAACAGGGAAGTGAGCATGGAAGAGAAAAAGTTACTACATGACAGTATTGTGATACCAACTCTAACGTACGGATGTGAAGCTTGGACATTGTTGGAAGGACACAAGTCAAGAGTGACAGCAGTGGAAATGAGTTATTTAAGAGGAGCCTGTGGAGTCACGTGGAGAGACAGGCTGACGAATGAGGATATAAAGGAGCGTTGTGATGTGGATGTGGATGTGATAGGAAGCGTTATGAGGAACACACTGAGGTGGTTTGGCCATGTGGAGAGGATGGAGGGTGAAAGACTGACGAAGAGAGTGTATGTGAGTGAGGTGGAGGGGGGAAGAGGGAGGGGGAGGCCGAGGATGAGATGGAGGGATGGGGTGGAGAGGTATATGAGAGAGGGGGGTGTGAGTTGGGAGCAGGGCAGTGAAATGGCGGGGGACAGGGCAACTTGGAGGCGATTTGTTTGTGGCCACCCCAAACGGGATTGAGGCGTCTGGCAATAGATAGATAGATAGATAGATGATCGTTTTTGCCGAGTGGAGGGTGATATATTAAACTGTCAATATCATTTTCTTGCCTAGTAAATATTAGATCTAGCACTGAAGGTACATCAAGTCCTCTTTTTCTGGTGGTTTCCCTCACATGTTGCGTTAGGAAAAACTCTTGCACGAGATCCAGGAGCTTTTGGTCCCAACAGCGTTCTTGGCTAATTATATCTAGAGTATTCCAATTTATATTTGTATTAAAATCCCCAGTTAGTATAATTCTTTCCGATTTCTCTTCCATTTTATGTAGTAATGATCTTAAACTCTGAATTGTACTCTCTGCCAAGTCCTCATATTCATCTCTTTCCCATGTGTTTGATCTGGGTGGCATGTACAAATTGGCTACAATTACTTTATCTTCAGATGTGTTGATCTCTACTGCAATCAGTTCTACTTGTGATGGTATATCTAGTTTTATTTCATTGACTTTTAGATTTTTCTTAGTTAATATTATAATTCCTCCTCCTTTTTTTAAATTTCTGTCTCTTCTCCATATATTATATTCCTCTAAGTTTAGTATGTAATTGGATATCCTTGGTGTTAATTTTGTTTCAGTTAGGCATATTATTTGTGGTTCATTTTCTCTGACATAATCATTCATCTCTAATAATTTAGATACCATTCCATCCACATTTGAGTACATCAACTTTATCATCTTGTTTATATACTTGTCATGACATGGTTCTACTACCTTCCTCCTTTTTCTTCCATCCTGTTTGTGTACCACTTTCGTACCTGCAATCCTATTACTTTGTAAAAAAATTTCTTCTTCTCCTCTTCTGATCTTCCCTCATTTTTTGTTTTTGCTTCCTCCCTTTTCTCTTTCAGTAATTCCAGTTCCTCTTGTGTTAGGCATCTTTTTATCCATACATTTTTGAACTCCTCTTTTTCCATAAGATTCTTTGCATTTTTAGTATCTCTTCCACAGTGTTTACACTCTGGAAAGTCACCTTTAGAGGTCTTGTCTTGCTTTTCTCATATTTCCCTAACCTTTTGTGTTCCTCTATGTCTTTACTACAGATTTCCTCTGATACTTCTTTCAGTAAGCTCATTACATTTGCCATCTCCTTTTTGTCTCTTGTGATCTTGTTTTTTACTTCTTCCTCTTCTATACCAGTGATTACTATAGATTTGTTTATATCTACTGAATCTCTGACTAACTTTGGATTGTTTTGGATTATTCTTTTCACTTCCTTTTTAATGCTTTTTTCCTCCACCCTTGTTTCTAAGTCTTTCTTTACTTTCACCATTTCAGCATACGTGGTTTCCACATCATTTTTGTAGCTTTGCACAGCTTCATTCACCTGTGTTATCTTCTCCTCAATATCACTGCTCTGGTCTATAAGACTGCTTACTTGCCTAATTGTCTCTGTATCATTTTTGAACTCTTCCATAACACTCTCGTGATTGACTACTGTACTTGCCATTTCACTCATTTTTTTCCTAAGTGTACTCAATTCCACTGTTAGTTCACTGATGGTTGTGTCTTTCTTGTTGGCCTCCCTTCCTAGCTTTTCTATTTCTTCCTTTTCCTAGTGCATCTGCTTCTTTATTTCATCAATTTCATTTTTGAAAGCCATTTCTAGTTTGTGAACACGTTCAACCAGTCTATTGTGGGTCTCCACTTCAACCAGTTCTTGGTAGAAATCATCATTTTGCTTTTTACCTTCATCTCTTTTCTTTTCCAAATTTGCTTTACTAAATTATGTATCCATTTTGCAATACTAAAAGTACTGAGTATGTACTTACATTCCAGTTGTTGCTGTAGTCTAAACAAACCTCAGCTGACTCAGCGCATTCTTTCATCTTGGTTCACTGTTCTGTTTGAACAAGTCTTGTTTAAGCTTATTATTTTTTTCCTTTTAATAATGAAAAATCATTTAGTCTAACCTGGTACAGAGCTTGACTCATACAAAGATACTAATTTAGGTAATGCCACTGGCCGTGTTGGTTCAGTACGGAGCGCCGATGTCGCACGTCCGCCTCGATTGACTCCCTCTGTGTGTGTGTGTGTGTGTGTGTGAAAACATGAGAAAACAAATATTTTACCCCAATCACTCTTCTGTTATTTTTCAACTACCTCATCAGAAATGCTGAAAGTTTACACCAAGATGAAATATGATGATAGGCGTATGTAAAAATGTATGCTCGCTCGCTCGCCACATGCTCACAAAGCGCACTTTACTGGTTATTATTATTATTATTATTATTATTATTATTATTACTATTATTATCATTATTATTATTATCATTATTATTATTATCCATCCGTCCGTCATCTAATCCTACATTGCCCCATGAGAAGCGTAGGAGCCTGAGGCTAGGCAACTTGGTCCTGACATTTAAGATGAGTGACCAGCCTCACTCATCCCTGAGTGACATTACATAAGCAATCAACCCCAACCATCCCTTGGATATAAACCTTCACCGGCTCAATTCGATTGGAGCGCAATAATTACCCACTAAACCACCAGGCGCCAAAATTTGATTATATGGTTACCACTCAGCATAGTACATGGTTTCCTGGTGTACAGGAAACCATTTGGCTTGTCACTCAGTGTAGAGTCACCCACAGGCAGAAAGAAGAGGAAAGAATGAAGGAAAGAAAGACAGAAAGGGGAATGTAAAGTCACCCGTAGGCAGAAGGACGAAGAAAGAATGAAGGAAAGACAGAAGAGGATGGAAGGAAAGAAGGATGCAGGAGAGGAAAGGGCAGACACCCGAGAGTAGCACTACATCGAGTGAGAGGATGGTGAGAGCCCCCACCTACCACACATTATTATTATTATTATTATTATTATTATTATACTATTATTATTATTATTATTATTATTATTATTCATTATTATTATTATATTATTAAGTATGAATGTACTAGCTTTAGGGGTATAAGTCTGTTGAGTGTTGTAGGTAAGGTGTATGGTAGAGTATTAATTGTGAGAGTTAGAGAGGGTACAGAGGGAGTGATTGGTGATGAGCAATGTGGCTTTAGGAGAGGGAGGGGATGTGTGGATCAGGTGTTTGCGGTGAGACAAGTGTGTGAAAAGTATTTAGCGAAAGGCAAGGATGTGTTTTGGGCATTTATGGATTTAGAGAAAGCGTATGATAGAATTGATAGGGAGGCTTTGTGGACTGTTTTAAGATTGTATGGACTTGATGGTAGGTTATTAAAAGGGGTGAAAAGTTTTTATGTAAATAGTAGAGCGCGTGTAAGAGTGGGAAATGCTGTGAGTGATTGGTTTCCTGTGAGAGTGGGGCTGCGACAGGGATGTGTGATGTCGCCTTGGTTGTTTAATATTTACATGGATGGTGTTGTAAGGGAGGTGAATGCAAGAGTTTTAGGTGGAGGTCTGAGTCTGGTGAATGTTGATAGTGGAGAGTGGAATCTGAAGCAGCTGGTGTTTGCAGATGATACTGCACTGGTGGCTGATTCAGAGGAGAGATTGAGACAGTTGGTAGAGGAGTTTGGAAGGATGTGTGAAAGGAGGAAATTGAAAGTAAATGAGAATAAGAGTAAAGCGATGAAGTGTACGAGGTTGGTAGATGGTAGGGAGATGAATATAGTTTTGAATGGCGAGTTGCTTGAGGAGGCAGAGTGTTTTAAATATCTAGGGTCACATGTTGCTGTGGATGGAAGAATAGATGCAGAAGTGAAGTTTAGAATAAATGAAAGTAGGAAAGGTGCTGGGAGGAATGAAAAAAGTGTTTAGATGTCGTTCGCTTAGAATGGATGTAAAGAGAAGGCTGTATGAGGGTGCTGTGGTACCGACTGCATTGTATGGGGCTGAAACATGGAATATGGGTGTAGCAGAGAGGAAAAGTTTGAATGTAATGGAGATGAGGTGCCTGAGGAGTATGTGTGGAGTGACCCGTATGGATCGAGTGCAGAATGATGAAGTGCAAAGGAGAACTGGAGTTGTTCGGAAGATGGCTGGTAGAGTTGAGCAGAGGGTGTTGCGATGGTTTGGGCATATGGAGAGAATGGATAATGAGCGATTGGTGAAAAAGATAACTAGATCTGATGTGAGAGGTGTAAGGCTGAGAGGAAGACCACGAATAGGATGGATAGACAGTGTGAAGAGAGTGCTGGATGCGAAAGGGATGTCTGTTGAGCACGGAAGAGTGGCTGTGAATGACAGAAATGGGTGGAAAGAAATTGCGAATGAATAAGTGATGATGCAGCCCTGAGGGGATATTCTCCCACATTTGGTCTGATCAGCTATTTCAGGTCAGGTGCGGGTAAGGGGATGGGTCTGTTATGATGTGGCAGGGGTAAACCAGCTTTGCTGTTGGGCCCTGCTGCGGATGTCACTGATTGCATTGCGCAGTTGACCCTTGTGCAGTGTGCTGCGGTGAGGATCTGTCCGTTCTCCCCTTCGGGGCTAAGATGTGAATGAATGTGTTTGAATGGATGAGTAAATGGGGAGTGTGTCGTCCTGTCTCGGCTACCTCCCTTTCCTTGGGGGAAGCAGCCTAGGTATATGTATGTATGTATGTATTACTACTACTACTACTACTATTTTTATCATTACTGATGTATTCTGGCAAATGTCCAACAATTTTCTTCGTCTTAGAGAGGGCATGTAATTCTGAACAGGCTACATAATTCCGTAAGACAACGTTATCCTTTAGGCTACTCGAGATTCGGTTAATACAAGGAGTTGGAAAGGACAGCGTACCGTTATTGATTTAGTCATTGGTGTATGTGTATTGGTGTTTTCAGTGATCCAGACAGCAGAACACCGAGACTCAGTGATGGTAACACTCCTGGCCACCTTTGCAGAGTACCCAGGCCTGCAGGTACGTGTTGCACCAGATTCACAACACTTCTTAGCTTTTATACGACTCCTTCAGGCTGGCTGGCGTTTTAACTCTACCTGACATCTGTCCATTTTATTCACCTTGCTAGACCTCTCGTAGTTATTGGGGTTAGGAAAGTTTCTAATAATCATCGACATCACGTTCCCTCCCGTGAACCCCCTTGACTAGTGATGGCCATGACAGAACTGCCTACGAACTACTTTCTCACTGTCTCAAGCCATTTTCTTCCCTTTCTTACCAGTATACTTCTCTATTCTCTTCCATGCAACACAAGGTTTGTTTCTATTCAACATTACTTTCAGTTTCAATGCCTTTCTTCGGCACCCTTTCTATGTGCATTCTTTGAACACTGTATGTCCTTACCATTTCAAAGTAGCCTATTTCCTTTCATTCCTTCAGTAATTCCACATCTTATTCCTAAAGCCCCTGTCACACATACACGACTCAAGGCCCGACCGCGGCGGGAGTTAAGGTCGTGTCCTAGTTGGCTCCCACGCCTCCCGACTGGCCCCGAATCTAATCTGCTCATGACTGCCTCACGACTGGTCGTGACGTCCTCAAGAACGCGACCAGATCACAAGGCGACAGCGAAGCGATCGCGAGGCGACCACAAGGTGACCACGAGGCGACGGAGCAACAAGTCTTCAAATTTGAAATTTTAACGGATTTTTGTCAGCCACGACCACCCAAGAATGCAACACGACTGCGTGACGTGTTCAGGGAATGCATGATGACCCCCCCCAGCCTCCCCCAACTCGGGGTCTGGTTGCGGTCTGATCGTGGTCTGGTCGTGATTGGTGACTCATTACGCAGTCGTAACGTTTTTTTTGTCGGCGACTGCACGCTGACACGCAACGAACGCATCACGACGCATCCGATTGAGCTAAGACAGCTTCAGGACTGACCTACGACACTCCTGACTACGATGCAACTGTGACCCGACTTTTGGCAAGTCGTGAAGCTCGAGGAGATGTCCCAGCAGCTCACGACCGCCTTCAAGAGTCCGGGCTTTGTCAGAGAACCAAGGGACGACAGATGATAAAAGCCGTTACGACCTTGAGTTGCGCCGCGGTCGGGCCTTGAGTCGCGTATGTGTGACAGGGGCTTAAAGCCCACCAAAGTTCTTTCCAAAGAAGAATATCATCGTCTATGTAAGTGTCAGACGCATTAATCCCGTGGAGTGGCCACAAACAAATCGCCTCCATGTTGCCCTGTCTTCTACCATTTGGCTGCCCTCCCTCCAACTTACTTCTCTGCCATAAATCTCTCCACTCCATCCCTCCACCTTATCCTTGGTCTCTCCCATCATCTCACTCACATACACATTTCTAGTCAGTCTCTCATTCTCCATCCTCTTCACATGGCCAACCCACCTCAAGGCACTTATCTTAACACTTTCAATCGGATACACGTCAACACCACGACCCTCCTCTACTTTCCCATTTATTTGTCTGTCTCTGAAACATCACATTCTTAAATAGCTTATTACTATCGTACTCGGACTGAAATGGTTAAGATGCTTTATGGCTACTGCTTGGTAGGTGCGCTGGTGGGAAGATGACTCTCTCCTCGACGTGCCCCACCGTCCCGGCCATCTGGTGGTCAACATCGGAGCCTTGCTCGCGACCATCAGTGGAGGAAAGCTCAATGCAACACGTCACCGCATTGTCGACGTTTGTGGAGAACGGTTAGTACATTTTTTTTTTTTTTTTTTTAGCGATCTCTAGTAAGCAGGAATGAGAGGCTGAGACACCAAAATTAAATAAATAAATAAAATAAATAAATATAACTGATCATCATAACGACCCATGTTCATTTGATAGCTTATAATTCACATCTTTTAGTGGGCTCATAGTCACAAGCAAACTTTCGACCAAAATTCCCAGTCATGACTCTTGCTGGGAGAACAAGAGATAAGATTTTGCACTTGCCTTTCCTTGTCTCTCCTGCAAACACATATCGGATACGACAGGGAGTGGAGTTCCTTTTGACTCCACACCTTCTCTCCAATTATGAAAGCTTTCGGCCATTTCTTCCATATATTGTACGATCAGACCAAATTCATCAACACGTCAGAGTTTCCATGCGCACACCTCCCTGGGTTCTTGTAATAATGTTTGCACTGCCCTTATGAACACACACTAGAGAACTCAGGATTGATCCATGATATATCTGACCAACCTCAAACTTTTCACTGCAAGGTCCAATGGCTCGCTTTCCACTTCTAACACTTTCACATGCTATCAACACCAATTTATTTCTTCGTCCCAACTTTTTCACTGCCTATGTGTGCTTTGAGAAAGGTATGGTGCCAATTGACTGGGCAAGTGCTTGTGTGGTCCCGTTGTATAAAGGCAAGGGTGATAAGTATGAATGTACTAGCTTTAGGGGTATAAGTCTGTTTAGTGTTGTAGGTAAGGTGTATGGTAGAGTGTTAATTATGAGAGTTAGAGAGGGTACAGAGGGAGTGATTGGTGATGAGCAGTGTGGCTTTAAGAGAGGGAGGGGATGCGTGGATCAGGTGTTTGCTGTGAGACAAGTGTGCGAAAAGTATTTAGCGAAAGGCAAGGATGTGTTTTGGGCATTTATGGATTTAGAGAAAGCGTATGATAGAATTGATAGGGAGGCTTTGTGGACTGTTTTAAGATTGTATGGACTTGATGGTAGGTTATTAAAAGGGGTGAAAAGTTTTTATGTAAATAGTAGAGCGTGTGTAAGAGTGGGAAATGCAGTGAGTGATTGGTTTCCTGTGAGAGTGGGGCTGCGACAGGGATGTGTGATGTCGCCTTGGTTGTTTAATATTTACATGGATGGTGTTGTAAGGGAGGTGAATGCAAGAGTTTTAGGTGGAGGTCTGAGTCTGGTGAATGTTGATGGTGGAGAGTGGAATCTGAAGCAGCTGCTGTTTGCAGATGATACTGCACTGGTGACTGATTCAGAGGAGAGATTGAGACAGTTGGTAGAGGAGTTTGGAAGGATGTGTGAAAGGAGGAAATTGAAAGTAAATGAGAATAAGAGTAAAGTGATGAAGTGTACGAGGTTGATAGATGGTAGGGGGATGAATACCGTTTTGAATGGTGAGTTGCTTGAGGAGGTAGATTGTTTTAAATATCTAGGGTCACATGTTACTGTGGATGGAATAGATGCAGAAGTGAAGTTTAGAATAATGAAGTAGGAAAGGTGCTGGGAGGAATGAAAAAAGTGTTTAGATGTCGTTCGCTTAGAATGGATGTAAAGAGAAGGCTGTATGAGGGTGTTGTGGTACCGACTGCGTTATATGGGGCTGAAACATGGAATATGGGTGTAGCAGAGAGGAAAAGTTTGAATGTAATGGAGATGAGGTGTCTGAGGATTATGTGTGGAGTGACGCGTATGGATCGGGTGCGAAATGATGAAGTGCGAAGGAGAACTGGAGTTGTTCGGGAGATGGCTGGTAGAGTTGAGCAGAGGGTGTTGCGATGGTTTGGGCATATGGAGAGAATGGATAATGAGCGATTGGTGAAAAAGATAACTAGATCTGATGTGAGAGTTGTAAGGCTGAGAGGAAGACCACGAATAGGATGGATGGACAGTGTAAAGAGAGCGCTGGATGCGAGAGGGATGTCTGTTGAGCAAGGAAGAGTGGCTGTGCGTGACAGAAATAAATGGAGAGAAATTGTGAATGAATAAGTGATGACGCAGCCCTGAGGGGATATTCTCCCTCATTTGGTCTGATCAGCTAGTCAGGTCAGGTGCGGGTAAGGGGATGGGTCTGTTATGATGTGGCAGGGGTAAACAAGTTCTGCTGTTGGGCCCTGCTGCGGATGTCACTGATTGCATCGCGCAGTTGACCCTTATGCGGTGTGGTGCGGTGAGGATCTGTCCGTTCTCCCCTTTGGGGCTAAGATGCGAATGAATGTGTTTGAATGGATGAGTAAATGGGGAGTGTGTCGTCCTGTCTCGGCTACCTGCCTTTCCTTGGGGGAAGCAGCCTAGATATATAGATAGATAGATGGACCTTACTACTTCCTTTGGGACTCTCAAAAGTTTTTTCTAGGTCCACAAAACACAGTGCAATCTCATATCCTTAGCCTAATCTTATTGTTCTGTAAATGTAAGTGCTACTGTATCTACAGTTATGGTCCCACCGCCTGGCATGAAACCGAGATGCATCGCAACACTGGCTACTGTTTCTCTTATTAATCGCTTTATTATTCTCTCCATCACTTTCAGTACACGATTCATCCTCATACCTTTATTTTCCACGGTCTAGGGGTGTCACACTTACTCTTATTGCGGCTCACAACGTAACTGGACCCCAGTCTCTGGACACCACACATCTATTATTTTGTTACATTACTTCGCTGACAAGCTCAATTCCCGACTCATTAGAGGCCTTCAGTATTTTGGTCATGATGCCAGACGGTCCTGATACTTTACCATTTTTCTTTTCAACTCTCGCCTGGCTAACCCCTTGTATTAATTACTTGAGTACCAAGGTGTATGGTAAATGAAGTCAATGCACTTTTTCTCGAACAGGCCAAACTGGTAGGCAAATCCTGTTTCCCCCTTGTCTCTGTTCACCCAACAGTTCAATTGGGTGCGATATGGCTAATGAACAGTATAGCCTGGAACATTCTGAATAAATTATACGACTCTGCAGCAGACAGACGTAACTGTAACCTCATCTTCTACTACTTCTCGGAGAAAACCTCAATTAAACATCTTTCCTGCGGCTACACCATCGGATTTACACACCACACCAAAGAATCTTCTCCCCACGCCCACCCGCCTCGCCATCCTCTACCACTTTAGCACACCCTTTTCTGTTCTGCTTGTCTACCCCCAAACCTTTAACAGGGTGTCTCTATTTCCCCACCAGGTTCTCAGTGCCATTCTTCCTGGAACCTAAATACGACGGTGACATAAACCTAGTGCTGCCTGGTGGGTCGCCAGCCCTCACCAGCGACCCCAACCAGAAGGTGTACTACGGGCCGTGGGTGTTTGAGAAGTTCACCAAGTTCGCTGAGTACAAGGACTTAATTGAGCGGGTCGGCAAGGACGGGCTCTCCATTTACTAAATCGCTTTGTTTCCACCTGACGGAACTGGACCACTCCCACTTAAACATATAGGTTAAACCGTGGTTACATGACATTCAGTGGTCCGTAGACAGGCTATGAGGTAGCAATGAGCCTACTTCGTAACTATACTTTTTTAACTTTAATATGGCCCAGATTTTCGTCCAAGTTATTTCACGTAAGTCAGTGCCAGGCGAAGACCATCTACGGCGATGCATCCCTTCCAGATAACTTCTTCGTGACTACCACCATTCTCATGTGCTAATCTGTTGTTACAGTCCAGACTTCATGATGAAGAGATGGCAATTTAAGGCCAAGTTAGTGTAAAAATAGTATAGCAAATCTATCCTTTAATCTGACGACACTTCGCCATGAACTGAGCTGAATGGGGTTAGGGATCTTCGTCAGGTTAGAAAAGAGGGCACTGTAGATGATACGTGTGTAGCCAGGAATTATTTTTTATAGGACGGGGGGAATGTGGGTGGATTATGGCAGACTACTTGCCAGTCGGTGGCTCGGACGGTTTAGTACTGGTCTCATGATCAGAAGACGCTTTGTCGTTGGCGCCAGTCCGCAAAAGTCAAATAACCAAACCTAATAATAATAATAATAATAATGTTTTGTTTCTCGGAGGCACCAGTTCTTAATTAATTTACTAGCGATCGAAACACGTGGGGTCACTCATACTAGTACACAATACAAATCTCATACCCATCTCCACACCATTCGTTACTGCCACTGCCTCGTTTCAGTCTCTGCTTTGAATGTATCCTATCTTCCTCCTGTCTCCCTACGACAGTGTTTCCAAACTATGGGGCGCGTACTGTGGGCAAGGGGGGTGCCGTCTGGGGGTAAAAGCTTCAAAAAATACAAGAAAAAAAAAAAAATGCTGAGAACGATCTGGAAGTAGCATTTACCTCTGTCTCTGGTTTTAAAATTAATGAACTTAACTTTCTCTAAGCAATGTCTCAGAATTTTGCACATGGTAAATATACTGCTGAAATTAAGACGGTAAGGATATACTAATTTAAGCCGACAGTTACGCTGAGCATTAGAACATGTGTGGCCGTCAGCACACAAGCATCAAACAATTTCAGTTCTGCTGGGGTACGCCCGGAATATTTGGAGGTAAAATATTATTTGCCCCAGACGTTTTTTGTGGCTTATTCTTTTTCAGGGTATTGGTACAAAAATATCTAAGTGTTTTCACCTTATTTCTTGCAGATGTATGATTTTATAAAAAATAAGTATACGGGACAAAAAAAAAGGAAAAAAATGCAAACGGCAAATCCATTAAAAAAAAAAATCAATTCCTGTATCATCACTGTATAATGATAAGTGTGATCACGAAAAAAAAAAAAAAAATCTTATTACTTACTTTGAGCTTGTAAACAGTTATGCAGAGTCGGATGCTATCCAAATATTTAGAAATTAGGGGGTGGTCATGACTGAATGTTTGGAAACCCATGGCGTTAATAATTACATCCCTCACTCCTACGGTGTGTGGGTTACCCCACAAGTTCTTGTGCATTTGTTTCTGATCATTGATCTTGGTGAGAAATAATGAATTATTATAAGGATGGACTTCTTGTAGAAATTTTGCAAGACGAAGGATTCGTTCCCACAAAGAAAAGTGTGTTCTTTATGAACAGGGGGAGGGGGGGACAAAGTGTAAGATGGAGTGAGAGGATGAACAACGTAAATAACTCAGGTGGTTTATATAAGTACAGCATTCCCGTTTTCGTCATTTATTGGCTGGAGGTTTGGAAGACAAGATTGTGTAGCCTTATCTGTATGCGATCTGTGAGGGATGTGAACGTGGAAAAGAGATGACGTCAGGACAGCGGGGTCAAGACTGTCACGAATCAGCATCGCCCAGCATCCTGTCGCTCATCTCGAAGTAACAACTCAAAATGCAGTCAGCGGAATCTCGGGGTCAGTTGTTACACAACACTACGTACTGCATCTATGTATACATGGCTGCATATATGCTGTATACACATACAAAAAAGACAGTACTAACATGAAGAACAAGGAACAGCAAGAAGTAAGGGTCATATCATTAACCCCTTCAGCCCAGCGATACTTCTTGGCTTATTGTTTGCTACTTTCAGGCTCTCTTATCCAGCTTCCTTAGAATCTCTAGCTGTGATGGGGTTAATAAAGACGGCATGACACCTCCAGCTCATCAAGTTTCTTCCAAGCTGAATAAAATCGCCGTTGATTACGCTGACTGAACCGTCGCTGCAACACGCAAAAAACAAAAATAGACCAATGAAGTGGTAAAGGAACGTTGTTTAGTAACCCCGTCGTAAGTTAGGTGATTACGGATGTGAGATACTATATGTGTTGGATATACTAAAATTCATATAGTAGTTATGTTGCGTAAGTTAATAGGAATTCTCATATTTGGTAGCTTTTGATTTTCAATATGGCAGCACTACAAGAATATGACAAGGCTATCAAATATGCCTTTCCTTGTTACAACTCTCAGAACGCCATGGAACACTGCAGAGAAAAATACACAACGTGGAAAAATTTATAGGATTAATAATATACCAACTAAAGGAAAGCAATAAAAACAAGAACAAGACACACACATCAAAGTAGCCTTGACTTATAACAGCCAAAAAGTCATGCAATAGATAAAAATATGACGTGGAAATTTAATACGATAGGGCTAATGGGAAATATATACCAGCTTATTAAGACTTATAAGAAAGACAATTAAATAAAACAAAAACTAGGACAAGGATACTAAAGAAGCCTTCACTTGTGGCAACTGTCAGTCAGGCAATATTGGTAAGATGAATATATGACGTGAAAATTGTAAGGAATAGGGCTGATGGGCAATATAGACACCAGCTTATTATATGACCTGTAAGAAAAACAAAAATAAATAATGCTATACTAATTTTGTCGTATTTTATATCCTGAAGAATGTTAATAATGATGATGGCATAACTTTAGCCCTTCAGCCTGAGGACGTGTTTTCCTTTTCTTACCAGCATGCGAGTTTTTCATTTAGAGCATACTTTTAAAACTGAGGGTTTAGCCAGACACATCATTAATCCGTTCAGGGGTTACCTAGACACATTTCATTAATCCGTTCAGGGGTTACCTAAACATTTCAGTAATCCATTCACGGGTTAGCTAGATATTTCAGTAATCCGTTCAGGAGTTAGCTAGATATTTCATTAATCCGTTCAGGGGTTAGCTAGATATTTCATTAATCCGTTCAGAGGTTAGCTAGATATTTCATTAATCCGTTCAGGGGTTAGCCAAACACATTTCGTAAATCCGTTCAGGGGTTAGCTAGACACATTTTATTAACCCAGTGTTTCTCAAATTTTTTCACTTCATTCCCCACGTGTGAGGATCTTAGCATCCTCGTGGCCCTCCTTCAGTTTGCTTTCTGTCAGTCGACTGATTCGAGGCTGTCACTGATAACGCACATCTCACAGGCAACCCTATAGCCTAACTGGGTCCACATCCAACCGGTTTCGGCTTTTATTTTTTATGTGTGGAAGGGTGGAGGAAACAGATTCACGTATGTTGTGGAAAATGACAAAAGGACTCTAAATGTGATTTTACTGACACACACTGATTTACTACTTTCACTAGCCCGTCATGGCCCCTGTACAATCCTCCCGTGGCCTCCTTGGGGGTCATGGCTCCCAGTTTGAGGATCAGTGCATGATTCATCCGTTCAGTACGAATGCGTTTTCCTGAGGTGAATAAGAATAAATAAATTAATTTTTCACGTCCTGAAAGCGTTAACGTGCCATACAATGAAGTATGCTAAAAAGGGTATGGAATTTTCAAACATATCTACCATCGATTTTCTGTTGTAACTCTTAGGAGAACTAAAGACCAGGGAAAATTCTGCACTCTGCTCTCCTTGTTCTTCGTGGAGAAAACTTATATCCTACAATAAGCTTCCTCTCGTAGCTAAGCTCTTTGTGGAAGGAACAGTACACATGGGAAGACTGCCATTTTGTTTCCTTGCCCCCCCCCCAAAAAAAAAAAAAAAAAATGGTTGCGACGGAAAATATCGTAAATCTATCTATCTATTGCCAGACGCCTCAATCCCGTATGGGATGGTCACAAACAAATCGCCTCATGTCGCCCTGTCCCCAGCTTACACCCCTCTCTCCCATATACCGCACCTCTCCACTCCATCCCTCCAACTCATTCTCGGTCTCCCCCTCCCGCTCACCCTCCTCCACCTTACATACACTCTCTTCATTAGTTTCTCGCTCTCCATCCTCTCCATATAGCCAAACCACCGCAAAGTATATCTCCTAATGCTTTATATCACGTCCACATAAACACCGCAACACTCTTTCACTTCCTCATTTGCCAGTCTGTCTCTCCGCGTAACTCCGCATGCCCCTCTCAAACAATTTATTTCCACTGCTCTCACTCTTGATTTGTGTCCCTCCAACACGGTCCAAGCTTCACTTCCGCTTGGTATCACAATACTATCATCCAGAGACTCTTTTACTTCCATACTCACTTCCTTGTTATTTATCTGTGCTTTCAAAGAACCAGCAACTTTTCCTTCCTGCTGTATCCTTTCACCTTAGCTCTAAACTACCATCCTTACTCTTCACACTATCCAAGTACCCAAGTACTTAAACGCACTCACATTTTCCATTTCCTCCTCAACCAACCTCACTGTACATTCACTGACTTCACGTCTCTCAAAGCCCATAACTTTACTCTTCCCTACATTCACCTCTAGATTCCGTTTCTTACACACACACACTCCCAAACTCATCCACCAAGCCTTGCAGTTCCCCTTCGTCTTCACTTAGCAATACAGTATTATCTGTAAACAGTACAGAGAGTTTCCAAATACTGCCCTCTCTCATTAGGGTCGCTCTAACATCCACTGCCCTACCTTGTACCTCGTTTATAACCACATCCATATACAGGTTGAACAACTATGGAGACATGACACATCCCTGTTTCAAGCCAACCTTCAAATAAAAAAATTCACTCAGTTTACTATCTACACGCAATGCATCCTTAGCCCCCCCCCCCCTCCCATACATGCTCTTGACGGCAGTCAACTTCTCATCTACTCCACATATAATTAACACTTTCCACATTCCATGTCTATCCACCCTGTCATATGCTTTCTGCAAATCCACTAAGGCTGCATACAACTCCTTTCCCTTCTCTAAAAACTTTTCCACTAAAGACCTAAGAATCAATATCTTGTCTACATAACCTTTTCCCTTCCTAAAACCTGCCTGTTCTTCTCCAACTAATAATAATAATAATAATAATAATAATCTATCTATCTATCTATGCATTGCCAGACGCCTTATTCCAAACACAGTGTTCTAGAAACCCACCCCAGATTCCCAAACTTATGATCAGTTCCGTGTTGCAACGGGAGGTTTTGGGGTATGGACAAAGAGAAGCCAGAATCTTCCTGTCTATTGTTCTTCCTATATATATATATATATATATATATATATATATATATATATATATATATATATATAGTATATAACATGCGAAAAAATTTTTTTTAGCTATCTGACTTGCAGGAAGGAAAAGGAAAAAATAAAGTCGCTGCATGTTTGTTAAAAAAAAAAAAAAAAGTGACCACAGGGAACTGATCGTAAATATAGTAGAAAATCCTGGATAAGAATCGTCGGATAAGGAGATTCCCTAACACCTCTTCCTTACCGATTTATTTTCCAAACTGCTCATTAATATCCCCTGTAGCTTCTTACGTCAACATGACACAGATTGCATGAATAACACACGAAAACAGGGTAACGGAGCAGGATCAGAAATAAATCGGTAAGGAAGAGGTGTTAGTGGTGTTAGCAAGCATCTTAACTGTAGCTACTAGAATGCCGCCCACAGTGTCCTAAGCCCAGGAGAAAACAGCTTTCATTTAAGCCCATACCGTTTTGGACATGGGACCTGAGGCTTACATTAGTTACCACTGATTTGCAAAGGATGTGCTATACGGAAAAGCTGCTTAAATTCAAAAGATAGAGTTTCTGAATACACCAAAGTAATCGAGGGGAGTTGTAAATCTATACTGAAAAGTTCTTCCAAGAATAGACTACACCCGTGAACACTTACATTATATTCTTCTCTTGGACGTGACTCCTTGATACGGCCCTATAAATGAGTTACGATTGCACTCCAGTATTAATTATTGAATGCTGTCTGTAGGATGATGATAAATGTAAGTCAAGTCATGTAGGTTATCATTATTTGCTAAGGAGGCCTAAGTGGTCAACATACTTCAAAACAGACCGATAAAACGGGCCCGGGATATTAGTTGCTTACCTAGCTAATACCAAAACACTCAGATTAGCTAACCACTAGCCCAGGAACCTGAAAAAGTAGACACTTAAAAACAAAAGCAGTTCACAATTAAAAACAAATGGTTTAAATCGATGTTCTTGGCACTGGAAGGATATGTCCCTTTAAACCCTATAATCTACAGTAGGCATTAAACCACTGGCTCCAAAGATATTGCATAACTGCACTTACTTAACAGGAAATAGAGGCAAGAAGGGACAGTCATGGTATTCAGGAAAATGTCAACACATCACCCAACAAGTGACAGCGTCCTTTACCCACTTCCGTTCGAGTATAAACAGATGATTATTTTATAATTCGTTTCATTAATTTTTTATTATATAGCCATTTAAACGCATAAACACTGAAAACAAAAACGTCAAAATAACATCCTTGAATTCAGTAGATTGTGGAGAAAATTCTTAATCGAATGATTTGACGGGGTTCCTCCAAAGCGGCTGGAGGCAAAGCAGGCACTGCAGTCGCCTGCCTTCTCCACTCTAGCAGGGACTATACTGGCTTTACAAGAATGAATATCTGCCTTAATAACCTTCATGCAGTCGATAGGTTTACATCGTAAGCCTTCGTTCCCCCTCTGCCGGTCGTGGGTAGGTTAAGATCAAGTAATTCTCTTGATCTTGGCCTAATATAAATTTGTATATTCGTACGTAAATAACGCAACACGATTTATGAAATGTTATATTTTATTATTACATAACAGTCACGTATATCTATATAGTAGCATATTTTTTTCAGTTCCTGAATAAGTCACATTATTTTGTACTTGGTTATAGTAGAGAGTTTTATTATAGCTCTCGTAGACTGGCAGGCTCCCTTAGCATCTCTTACCGACCAATTTTTGGATATGCACGTTAATATTCTTTACGTTACTAATACACTCTTTACCGATATAAAAATTTATATGTAATTAGAGTGAACATAGAGGTACAACATAAAACATCGCTGTGGAAGATGTGCCAGAAAGCCTTCTAAGCCCACGGTAAATTACAGATGCACAAGTAAACATGGCGGGGCACACAAGGGCGTATCCAGAGTGCTGAGGGGAGGCGAGGGCATTCTAATGAGTAAACATCCCTCCAGGGTGCCGAGAGCGAGTGGAGGGGCGAGGGGTGAAAAAGAAGAAAAGAAAAAGCATTGTATGATTCAGGAGGAACACTAAAAAATCTGGTAACATACGGAACGATGTCAATAACTACGTAGAATGTCATTATGTCCACTGACGAGGCGTGGAGGATGGATTTTCAGGCAACCCTTCATAATAATAATAATAATAATAATAATAATAATTAACTGGATACGCCCCTGATAAAAAATGGACATAAGGCACACATGTGAACAAGAATTGGTGGTTTTATTCAACACACCAACTGCAGTTTAAATCATTTTATATATATATATATATATATATATATATATATATATATATATATATATATATATATATATAGTGTGTGTGTGTGTGTGTGTGTGTGTGTGTGTGTGTGTTGGCTTAATAATAACCTTCACTACGATGACGTCTCTACATCAGCCTTACTGCCACCAGTGATTTTATTCAGCTTAGGAGAGATTTTTCGGGATGGAGGGTTGAGATATAGCCAGAATAAACATTTCAAGATGGAGGATTTAGATATAGCCTCCATTTAAGCTTTTCACTGTACATCCTCCCTCAGATCAAATTCCATGAGGGAGGGCAGAATAAACGAGTCAAAACGTCCTCGTACTGAAGTGGTATACACTTTGGCTGGAAGCTACATATTCGGCCATAATAATACTTTAACAGGCCTAATGCCGGTGTTACACTTCACTATGGTTGCAGTGAGTATTTGGTAAACACGTAGGCTTTGTCATGGACTGGTTACAGGAACATTAATCATCTTCCGCTAACCCTGTCATGGTCGGGGCAATTCTGGTTTTGTAGTATACTTTACATCAAACGGTTTTATTCAGCTGAGTAAGCCACAAAAGACTGAGTTTTAAATTTCTGACGACGAGAGTAATTTTAACTATTACGGTACATTATGGCTAACTCCAAACGAATTATTTTACTCCCGTCTATATCCGTTGTAATTATTTATCCATTTACTGCCCTTGGATTATATAGCACTTCTCTGCTGAATAAAGTTTGTCTGCAGATACTGATAACAAGATACCTACTGTAAGTCTGATTATGGCAGCGGAAGAATTAAAGCTTAGCAATACAGCATGTGTTTGAGTTAACATAGAGTCCATTATTTTTCAGTTTTGAAAATGCGTTACTGCAATGATATAGCCCAAGTACGTTGCATGAAAATGAGATAGTGTTAACACAGGAAAAATTCTGTTGCTTGAAATTTAATATGAGTATGATGCTTGAAAATGAGGTTGTCAACAAAAATAGTGTTGCTTCAAGGTGTGGGCAACTCGCTAAGAACAATTAACTGCTGCCAGAGATGATTTGTTGCCGTAAGTTAGCATTAGAAAGAGTATCATTGCGTAAAGACTGAGTATGCACTAACGGTACTTCAAAGGCAAACCCATCCCGTCAGTTGGTAGCTTATGTAATGGGTCAGGGTTTGTAATATTTGTCATGGGTTATTTCCGAGCCGTTAACCGCTGTTCATATGGATTTTATGACTACATACTGGAACTGTAATAGCCTTGCAGTAAACAAAGTCCAGTATGAATATAGATTCGTCCAGTGTTTGTCATGGACCCTCTAAATCTTTTTTCTATATTTTCTCCAGTTACTCTGTTAAAGAAGTGCAAAAGTAACTGGTGTGGGAGCTACAAAGTAGTTCGGTTAATGCCCATGGTGTGGTGTGGTGCGGAGGAATATTCTCTGGAGTCGTGTGATTAAGTGTATGATGTGTGGTGTGGTGTGGCTATTTAAAGTCACTAATGTCTAGGGGAACGAAGCACCTCGCGTCCAACAATCATTAGTGAGGGACAGACGGACAGTGCCGCTCCCACACCTAAAAATCGGTCTAATCCCGCTCCCCGTTGCGTCTGGCTTCTTTGTTAACAAGTTCAAGATCGAACACTTCTGCCTCGGGATGCACCATAGTGATGCCCTGCTGCTCGTCGGCGTTCACGTGATTCACTCGGGTATCGCCGCGCAGGTCTGGTTTCGGCACGTCCTCATCGTCACCAATCACCTTGTCGTCGTCATCGTCATCGTTGTACAGGCGGTTCACGACGTAGGAGGCGCTGCTGGGGCTGGGTGCCGAAAGCGAGCGTCCTGCGGCAGCTCCACGCGACACCCAAACAGTACCCTAGAGCAGAGTCATCGTAGGTGTTAGCCAGTTTAATTTTTAATCCCCCACCCCCTCCCTTAAATTTTCTGGGCAGATGTACTTTCAGTGTGTATCTCCTGCTTAATTTCTCTCTCTCTCTCTTCCCCAACAGTAGCGTAGTCCAAATTCAGCTGTTTCTCCAGTATTATCCTGAGGCAGATTCACATTCATCCTCCAATTTGATAATTACCTCGCCCTCAAACATTATAATATATATATATATATATATATATATATATATATATATATATATATATATATGTAAGTCGCGTTTTTGTCGTCCAAGCTGACGGATTGGATTCGACGCCATCTTCGGTGAAACCAAGCTGCCCCTTTTTTGTCGGCCAAAGTGATACGAAGCCGGCCCAAGCTGTTTGTCATGATAAATATCATGAAATTAGCACTATGTACATAAAACTGAGGTGCAGTGGCTAATATTAACGGCATATAGAGACAGTTCAGCACAAGAAACGGCTACATATAAGTTGCATATTCGTCAGATCGTCTTCGGCGAACCCTTGTTTACTTTGCGACTGACACGTAATTTTTCGGTTCTACGACTGTTTTTGTGGATAGAAGCCAAGCGCCCCAAGACACGCTTCGAATCCCAAGATCCAACTTGGACGACAAAAAACACGGCTATCTATCTATCTATATCTATCTATCTATATATACTATCACCTGACGTTCATGTTCGCCTAAGGGATAAATTGTTCTTCTTGAAAGTCTAATAGTCTCCATTTAAACCATCCACATCAGTACATCATTTTACTACCTGTGAAATAGCTGGGTAATGTTTTTTTGTCGTGTCTGGCTGGCTGGTTGGTCCTCTTTTTTTTCTTTTTTTTTCCAAGTTCAGTAGCTTTAAATGTATGGGCTGAGTAGCCTAGCCCCAGGCCCTTCTGCTGCTGATGAGAATATAAAGTTTGGGTGATGCATGTATGGCACCTCAAATATGGATGCACTGGGTCAAAGGTCAAGGTCACTGAAATTCTATAACCTTTATACTCAAACGAGCAGTTACCAACAATATCAATGGTATTCAGGTATACACTGCATTATTTAGCAAACCTCTCGCACTGAAGAATATACACCTCACCCCCGCACCTCAGCTCCCAGTATGTGTGCGTGTGTGTGAGGGAAGACTATATCGCTAGTAATTGCATGAGAGAGAGAGAGAGAGAGAGAGAGAGAGAGAGTTATGGTGAATGTTTTGCTTACTAAATCACTAGCATCATCAAGCAGAGAGAGAGAGAGAGAGAGAGAGGAAGGGATAGAATCTGTTGTAAATGTAACTTTCAACCATGTCTGTGTTAGGTACCAGAACGCAGATCAAACACACAAGCTCCAAAACTTAACACCATCCAATCCACTACCATAAGGAAAATAACACTAACACTGTACAAATTACGTTTATTGCACAACACTCTCACAGCCCATCACAAGGCACAATTTTGTAACAAGTATTCAGTAACTCTTAATGTGTACCTCCTTTAATTCTGTATCTTTCTGTACCCCAGCAAGTAAGGGGTGAACGGAAGAAAATGCCCCCTCAAAGCCAAGATAGTTGTGACTGGGTGAATTTATTGGCAAAGTTTGATTAGCTTTGATCTTGGCTCTTGGTTGAGATTCGTGTGTGTGTGTGTGTGTGTGTGTGTGTGTGTGTGTGTGTGTGTGTTTTACAGCTTGCATGTCATCAGTTTTGCATGCACAAATATTTACAAACATAACCAGTGTGTAAGCATGTTTTGAAGGTCTGTGTACAGAACCTTGTTTAGTACATTTGTGTGTGTGTGTGTGTGTGTGTGTGTGTGTGTGTGTGTGTGTGTGTGTGTGTGTGTGTGTGTGTGTGTGTGTGTGTGTGTGTGTGTGTGTGTGTGTGTGTGTGTGTGTGTGTGTGTGTGTGTGTGTGTGTGTGTGTGTGTGTGTGTGAAGGAGGGAGGTGAGGTGAGATGAGGTGTCTTATGGGTCGTATTCCCAGCAGTTGTGAAAATTTCGTAACACTTTTTCCTTAGTGATTAATTTGCACATCACACCTTAATATTCTCCTGCATGTTAACTGCTCAAACTCTGTCCACATCAAAGTATATATGACCTACAAGAAAACGTTGAGGTGTGATATGCAAAAATACATCACCAAGGAAAAAGTGCTTCGATTCCTCCGACACCAGCCAGGATACCCCCCTACATCCTACCATCCTAGAGCCTCACCTCAGCGGGCACCTCCTCTATGGTAGGGGTTTCGGTCAGTGCACTGGTATCCACTTCATTATCCACCTCTGGCAGATGTGGCACTGGTCGCACCTCCCACTCTTCTACAGGCTCTTCTTCTCCACCCTGCCCTTCCTCCTCGACCTGTTGGAAGCGATCAAATAAATCAGTTGTATTTCCTTTTCCTTCTCTACCCTTCTCCTCCTCCTCCCACGAAAAAAATACACCAAATCAGTTATATTTCCTCTTCCTTCTCTACCTCTTCTTCTCCACTATCCTTCTCCTCCTCCTATATCCGTTGAAACCAATAAAATAAATCATATCAGTGTTTTGTTACGCTTTTGCAACGTTTCAATATTCTTCTCTGTTGCACAATGATATGTTAATAATTTCCTTTATTTGCAATGCTTTCTCCTTTATTAAGTGCGTATTTAGTGTTCTGCACCTCCTTGCTTACCATTGCAGTATTGGAAATCAAGTATGGAGAGAGAGAGAGAGAGAGAGAGAGAAGTAGAGCGAAGTGTGGAATTTGAAGTGTGGTGCAGTGTGCAATGTGGTGAAGTGTGGTAAAGTGTAAAGTGGAATGTGGAATATGATACGTGGAGTGTATTGTCTAGAGTTTAGTGTGGAGTGATATGGAGTGTGGTATGCTGGGTGGAATGAGGTGGAGTATGCTGGGTGTATTATGAAACATGGTCAATGTGTGGAGTACAGACTGTGATGTATAAAGTATGCTGGGTGTAGTATGAAATATGGTGAGAGTGTGGGACATAGACTGTGATGTGTAACGAGTAGTGTGGATTGTGGAGTGTGTACTAACCTGTGGAGTGGTGGTGGTGGTGGTGGTCGTGGTGGTGGAGGAGGAAGATTCGCTGCCTGGCTCCTGTCCGTCAGTGCCCTGCTCAGGGCTGATGTGGATCACCTGAAAATGAGGATGCAACTTAGTCCCCAGCATCATCCGTACCCTATTTAGTCATCATCACCATCACCATCATCATCATTCCACCTCCCACTAATTAAACAAAGGTCGTCATTACTCCAAACCTAATTCTTACCTCCCTTTCCTTGGGGGAAGCAGCCTAGGTATATAGATAGATAGATAGAAGTCATAATCATTAATTTTCTGTTTACAGTGGATCTTAGCCAGAATGTAGCACACACCCACAGCCACTGAACCATATACATAACAAAGTGCAGACTTCTCACATATTACTTAACTAACAATACCCTCATTAAGACGCCTTTTATGATCTTTTTAATATCGACTGACCGTAAATTACATAAAAACTGTCTGTGTAAGTTTCACTACTGACTGTACGGCTGATATGCCGCAGAGAACAGAGGTGGAGGGAAAAATGAAGATAGATACGGAAGCAACGAAAGAAAAAGAAAGTAGAAGATTAGAGAGAGAGAGAAAGAGAGAGAGAGAGAGAGAGAACTAACCTGCTCGTGGAAGAAAGTGTTGAACCCATCTCCACTCTGCTTGTTGGTAGTCGTGTTCACCTCCACCCTACTGCCGTTCACCTCATGCACTTCGTAGGTAGAGTTGTCATAGTTGTCTGGCAGCTCGTCCACCCGGGGCACAGACTGGGGGAGGTCCAGGTAAATTAGGCTGAGGTGGGGCGTGGCTGGTCAGGTGAGGGGAAGGTGGAGCACGACTGGTTAGGCTGTTGTCAGGTTTGAGGCATGATTGGTTAAGTTAGGTTAGGTTGGTTTAGGTTAAGTTGGGCTGAGGTTGGGCTTGGTTGGTTAGGTTAGGCTAGGTTGGGTTGTCAGGTTTAGGAGGGGCATGGTTGGGTTGGTTTAAGGTGAGGCGGAGGATGGTTGGGTAGGACAGGCTGGGTTGGATTAAGGCGGAGCATGGCTGGGTAGGTTTGGTTTGTTGACAGCTAGTTTTTTTTTCTAATGAAGTCTACTGCAGAACCCAACCAGTCTTGAAGGGTGACAGACAAAACTAACCCTTCTCAATGGTGGTTAAGTAAGATGGGTCAGATTAAATTATATATGGTAATCTCATCTACGTGGTGTATCAAATGATGAACTGGACAGCTTACTGGACCAGATTTTCACTAGAGTACTGGACAGCTTACTGGACCAGATTTTCACTAGAGTACTGGACAGCTTACTGGACCAGATTTTCACTAGAGTACTGGACAGCTTACTGGACCAGATTTTCACAAGAGTACTGCGTCCTTCCTCTATATAGTTAATCTGTTACGTATGGGCATAATTGTTAGGTTTGCCATGTACAGAACAGGTAACGTTTGTTGGATTACAAAATTTCGTCAAGCAGATGCATTCAAATGTATCATGTATATCAAACACCTGCATCAATTTACTTCAGAACATCTATGTGAGGAAATCTGTCACAAATCTGGTGTCACATTCCAGTACCGTACTTGCTAAACTTCACTTGTTGCGCCAAACTATAACCAACACCAACCAATCCAGTCTTAACTCACCGGGATCTGGGGGAAGTCGGGGAAGACAGGTCGGTCAAAACCCAGGCCGGGGAAGTTGAACCATGGGGAGTCACCAGGCTGATCGGTCTCCTCCCCGTTGTTGGTCCAGGGGTCGCGGCGGCCTGGGGGCAGCATGGGGGGCCGCCAGGGGAAGGGGGACAGCACGACGGAGGGACGGTAGGGGCCGGAGATGGAGGGTTCTTGACCAAGCAGACGACGGATGAGCAGCAGGTCCTGTTCCATGCGCAGGAGGTCTTCTGGCGATGACAGATTTGTTAGATATATATATAAATGAGAGAGAGAGAGAGAGAGAGAGAGAGAGAGAGAGAGAGAGAGAGAGAGAGAGAGTCATTAAACAATGATCACTATGCAACAAGACTCCGGAAACACCATATTCACAACAATGATGTTATGGGTTGACATGTTATTCTCACACACATGCACGTACACAGGGATTATGTAAACACACACACACACACACACACACACACACACACAAGCAAACTCTCGCCCAACTTTCTCACGCACTTCCTTTCTCATATACATCTTGGCAGTCTTTACACGATCTCTACTACGATTGTTTTTTCAAACTCTCTCCCTCCCCTTCCTCTCCCATACACACTTCCTTTCTCATACCGTTTATATCTACGCAGTCTTTTACACAATCTCACTAACACTGTTTTCTTCTCACACGTACTCCCTCTAATCGTATTAAATGCATTTTTGTCTCTCACTTCCATATACACACATTTATTTATCTCAGACTTCCTGCCAATATTACGACACACACACACACACACTTTCCCCTTTTGCCCACTCCCATTCCTTACTCATATTTCCTGTCTAAAACACATTGTTCTTTTCCCCACCCTTCTCTCTCTCTCTCTCCTAATCTGGTCTCATCTTTTCCCTCCATTCCCACCCTTTCTTTTTCCTCCGACCCCCTCCCTCCCATTTCCCGCACCCGATATGCGTCAGGTCACAAAACACATATCATAATCAGCTGACATCACCCTATGACCTCATCCCACCTGGAACCACCGCCCGCTGCGTCACCTCCTGCCAACCACTCACCCTATTCGTCATCCCAACAACTCGGTCTTACTCAGCTCTCCTTACTTAACCCGTTAAATCCGGTCACATTCTAGGTACCAGACGCTATTTAATGAAGTTATGAAAGCCCTCTCGTACGGATGCGGTGACGTGTGGGCTCTGTGATTTTTCCTGAAAGGTTATTAGGCGAATACAAACGTTTGGCGATAGCAGGAATAAACTAGAAAAGCAGGTCACTGTGTTGAGGTGTTTCATATGAAATTCTCGTCTCTGGGTGTACGTCTTTCCTACACAATGCACGTCATGATTAAAGCATTTTCGCGCCACTTACGGGAGACAGGACATTTGCTGCAGAGAGAGAGAGAGAGAGAGAGAGAGTGGGGAAGGGTGTTTAACCTTGTCATCGGCACATATCCATATAAGTCGATATCCAGCTATCCATTCCTAGCCTTTGTTTTTTTGTATCACTTTCCCCAACTACCTGCTTTCTCACACAAGCACTTACCATATCCAGCCATCTTCCTCACCTTCCACATCTTCCTCACCTTCCATATCTTCCACCAAACTCAAGCCATCTTCCTCATCCTCCACATCTTCCACCAAATTCACACGTATCCTTTGCACCAATCTATAGATCATTCCTGTCTACTAGAAGATTTTCGTTCTGTTGCAGCTCATTTCCCACAGCTCGATGGCAAAGAACTGTACATCCCTTCCATAGCACTTCTTAGTGACCAGCGCTATATTCTAGCATTAATTCACTATTACAGTCAGCGCTCAAGATGGAGTGACAGCAATTTTACAGCAGCCGAAGTAAATAAGTCGCACACACACTTTCTCTACGGCCGAACCTCTGAATACTGTATCTCACGTCCCTAATGCACATTTTTCACGAATATCAGTACGGTATCAGGTATTTTTTCCTTTATCCAATCACTCTCTAGTGCTAATCTTTTTTTACAGCCCAGCATTGGAGGAGACATGGCAACTTTACGCCCAGTCACAGTGAATTGAGTACATTCTTAGCCAACGTCCCGTACTCACCCATCAACTGCTCCTGGATGCCACGGATGACGACTGTTGGACGAGGGTCATCAAGGTCACTGAGGACAAAACAATAAATAATAAATATCATACGAATATAGCGTAAAAAATACAGTTATAAGCATGAAAATAAAAACCTCATAATTATAATACCAGTTATACCATGCTTGGACTCTCATCCAGGACTGGCGTAATTATGACACGTTGTTACTATCATCCTAACCCCATCGCCCACCTAAACGATGAGGTGAGGCAAGGTTCAGAAAATAAGAAAGTACAAGCCAGACCACTCAACCCGCGTACCCGATAGTCATTCAAACATCATTCAATAACTTCAAAATCCTACCTCCAACTACGCAGCAAAACCAAAAGCACATATTACTCACTTTTCTTTGCAATATCGTCCACCACCATGTTAATAATAAAAAATAAAAAGTGAGTTCCTTGTGATATACTCTTGCTTACATAATTCATCCATCCACTCCATCCTTCGCCAGTTCCTCTGCTTCACCACCTTCCACACCCAGTATTCTCACTTTTCCCACGTCTATCCATCTTCTTTTCGGCCAGCCATGCCTCCTGCAACCTTCAAACTCACTCTCGTACACCAACCATTTCCACCACTCTGTTTTCATTTATTCTCTCTACACGGCCACACCATTTAGCACATTCTCCCACCTGCAGATCTAATATTGATATCCATTTCCTTTACATGACCAAAACATCCAGACACTCTACACGTAGGATGTCTAGATCTACTTACCTATACGTCACTACCCTGTTTACATGCATCTCTCTCTCTCTCTCTCCCCACCTGTCTCCATCCTCCTGCCATGGTCTCGCCTCCTGTGCAGTGGCTGAATCGAGTGTGTCTGCTTCCTGCTGGCTCAGTGACCTGGAGGGGCTGTATACGGACGGATCCTCCTCATAGTCATCATCACGGGCTTCGAACACTGCTGGCCAACCTACAAGACAGAAATATAAACCTTTAAATATCTCATCATTATCCTCAATGTGAAAAAAAAAAAAAAATGCACTGTTACAAACCAGAAAGAACTCAAAGAACGCATACCTCCGTCAATGCCACTGCAGAATTCAGATCCGGATCCGCCCCCAAATTTAATCAATTGTTTCTTGGTCATGGCCAACCCTTCCACAAATTTCACTGAAATTCATTGAGAACTTTTAGAGAAATCGTGTGGACAAACAAACATATGAAACTGCCATTGGCTAAGTGTTTGCCGGATGAATCCGATTGTTTGTTTTCACCGGCGTGTAGTCATTTGGCGAAATTTTTCGCGCTGCATTGCGAAGCACAGGATGAGTTTAGGAAGGTAAAAATTGCATTGCCAGTTGCGCCAGACATTTCTCTTCAATCTGATTAACAAAATAATCGATTTTCGAAATATGAAAAAATGATGCCTGGGCCGGCCACTGGGTCCCGACGATTCCGGAGCCACGGCCTTTGAGGGGTTTCAACCCTCCACCCATCACAGCACCTTTGACCGATTTTGATGAAAACCTATAGACTTCCAGGGTTATGGATATCTACCTTCTGAATCTCTTTTTCAGAACGACTGGCGCAAAATTGTAACCTGTAGAGCAGACAAACATAGGGAACTGACCAACTTGCTCGGCGAATCTTTCGATTCCGGCAAGCAACAAAAACAAGTGAATACATAACCTTCTCCAACTTTGTTGGCCGAGATAACTATCATCATCATCATCACAGCTATGCCCAATCATGCCGGGCTTCGATAACTGCTGGCGAAGTTATACGAAAATTTATATATATATATATATATATATATATATATATATATATATATATATATACTATATATATATATATATATATATATATATATATATATATATATGAGCCTGTGGTAACGTGTGCATTTTCGTACACTGAAGAACGAGGGTTCGCGCCCCGCCAGGGTAATAAACTTTGGAAGCGTTCTTCTGGCCACGTACAGCATTGGAGGACACAAGGGGTGCTGTGGTTCAACCAATGTCGCTTACTACGAGTATAAAGTATGCTTGCACCCAGTCGGCTTGCGTGGGCCGATTACACTTGGTTCACAGACTACAAACACATCCAAAGCCACTCCAACATTACAGTTACACTTACAAGCACTTCTCACCCTACATAGCCTACAATCTCTACCAGACAGCCTGAGCCACTTGGTAGAGATACATTGGCTGATCGTCCCCACTTCGGTCGGGATAGGCCGGTCCTGCAGCGGACACTAAAACTGCTGATGATTATATATATATATATATATATATATATATATATATATATATATATATATATATATATATATATATATATATATTCTACGGTATCATCATCAACAAATTCTATCAAGTGACATCGTTTATGTAAGTTATTCTTGTTCCCACGAAACGATATGGAGACAGCAAGGCTATTACTTAGAAGGCGTCATAACAGTCAAGGCTTAACATCAGCAGTGTGCCACACAATAGTATACTTTCACTATGGTGCTGGGAATCTGGCCAGCTGCCACATATTCCGCTGCAAAACATGATACAAAACTTAACAGTCGCCTTCATCGGCCGCCTAGGCTACCTGCGTCATGCGGGCAAAACCGGTAAATCAATAACAAAAGTAACAGAAATAACCAGCTTTACGAAAACTTCTCCTAACTCAAATTCAAGCTAATGATCTAAATTCTCTCTCTCTCTCTCTCTCTCTCAGCAGTCTGACAAGAATGGTTCCCACTTATATTCCTTCCTCCTGCACATTCTCCTCCTCCTCCTACCCTCTACCGTCCTCCTCTCCACGTTTCACCTTCCTTCTCACCTCCTTACCCAAGACTATGAATGGCCGTGGATTCGACTCCGGGTTCTTCGAGTTGCGATCTGGATGTACTAACCAATGCACTACCGGCTCCACCATATAAGACGTCCTCGCGCTGAAGAGGTCAACCCACCTGTTATTACAACTCTTGTGGTGAATAATTGACTGGCCGAGGTGATTGTCTTGTTGATGAGAGAGAGAGAGAGAGAGAGAGAGAGAGAGAGACCATCGAGGGATATCTCAAACCTCCTCCTTGACTCTCTCTCTCTCTCCACACACACACACACACACACACACACACACACACACACAAGTCACCTGTAACAATCACTAAAGTACAGCCAGAGTCCACGCCACACAACTAAGTACAGGTTTTGCGGTGGTGTGTGGTATTTGGTGAAGCTAATTACTGGCGTGTGATAATTGCCTGGTTAATGAGGGGTGGTTACGGGATAATTAGGTGTTTTGCCTCGCGACCTACATATAATGAGTTCACCTGTCACTAAGGAGACATACACGCACTCTGCATTTTAATAATCTGTCTGTCTGTCTGTCTGTCTGTCTGTCTCTCTGTCTCTCTCTCTCTCTCTCTCTCTCTCTCTCTCTCTCTCTCTCTCTCGTTTTTAAAAATGGAGATGATTTAGGAATACCGCTGAGTCAAGTACTTAATATGCTTTACGTATAATCTTTATCATTAAGTAAGAGTGGTGATATTCCGGTTGTGGAAGGGAAGCCATATTGTCCTCGCCCGTGGAAGTTCGTCTCAACAAGTGCTCCTGACCAGCGCCTTGACTTTCTTATTTTGTTTATTTCACTTTCTAACTACAAATTTAGTGCAACAGGTTTTTTTTTTTTTTACCGTTGTTATCGAGTTTATGTTCTGCGTTTGTTTTGCTTTGTATTAGATGTATGACTATTTTCAGTGTGTTCCATCCGTAAGCCAAGCGGTAGGATTGGGATGTGCTCGTGCCAAGTGTGTTAATGGATATGTCATTGTATTGTACGCATGCAGGTGTGTGTGTGTGTGTGTGTGTGTGTGTGTGTGTGTGTACGTTTTTCACTGAAGGCCGCTATGTATAGGGTATGTGTGCTTCTACTGCTGCCTCTACTATATTTTATCTAGCATCTCCCCTAACTATACCTTATTTCTGTTATCTTACTAAATATCCCAGCTTTTTCTCACTTGTCATTCATACATTTATTATCTACCCTCACTATACAATCTTGAGAGAGAGAGAGAGAGAGAGAGAGTAATCCCATCAGTATAAACACCAACACTCGTCCCACCTGCCTTGCGCAAGTCGCTCTCCTCTTGTTTACACACACACTTCTCAACCTCAACCAATTTTAGACACATGCGAATAAACAATACCGGTACCGACAGCACCCTCACGGTCGGCACAGCTCTGGTTCAAATAATAACCAACAGCACTCTCAGCATAGGAACAACTTTATCATTTCTTTTCAAACAACGCTTAACCTTGATTCAGGCAATTCGGGTATTCTATTCCAATTAACGTCAAATTATTCTTTCCAGTTAACAGAATCATAAGAGTTTGAGTGAAGATTTCATTCGGAGGCCGAGGATGAGATGGAGGGATGGGGTGGAGAGGTATATGAGAGAGGGGGGGGTGAGCTCGGAGCAGGGGAGTGAAATGGCGGGGGACAGGGCGACTTGGAGGCGATTTGTTTGTGGCCACCCCAAACGGGATTGAGGCGTCTGGCAATAGATAGAAAGATGCAACCTCTCTATCATATACAGTACTGCCAAGTGTGCAACAATTAACATTTTTACCGAAGTAGCTAACGGCATTTCCAACACGAACGATTAACACTAGCCGGAAGAACTGCACAGGTCAAGCCGAGCATTTAAATACCCAATAACAGCAATAATAACTAGCTGTAAAGTTTTAGCACAGCAATGCAACGCCGCACCCTAACTCTGACCGTGATCCGTAACTTTGAAAAACCTATGTGCCGCTTCCAATCCAAATCAGACCAGACTTTCATGAAATATTTCTTTACATACATACAAAGAAATAGAATCCATCATAATAGGTGAGTCTCGGCGTCCCTATCAAAAGCTTGCGCAATCTTGGATACGCGAATTAACATCAAGAATAATAGGGCTAGTGTACAATACTGGACGTGAAAAAAGAAAACAATATAAATAATGACGGTAACTGTAATAAGGAATATCATGACAGTGGCAACATCTCTTGTAGGCTTAACAGTTTCATTGCCTTTAACATGACTATTAACAGTCTAGCATTAGTAGTAGTAGTAGTCGCAGCAGGAGGAGGAGGAGGCCAAGCAATAATAATAGTAATAATAATAATAATGATGATAATAATAATAATACTAATAATAATAACCAACTTAATACATGCACAAAATCACCATTAATAAAAACGTTAGCACCTGACACTGAGATACCTTTGCACTAACTAAAAAGAATGTGACATCAAACACTTCAAATGCAACCTAACACACCGACATGCATCCTGGAACACTCTCTCGCTCTCTCTCTCACTCTCTCTCTCATCATTTTGAGAGTCCGTTCCCTTAACCTACCACTCCTATACGTGCCATACACCTTCGCATGTCTTCGCTTGGGTGTTAATATCATCCGTTCATACTGAAAGCATATTACTCTTGTTCAGGATTGTTGTGATTATATCTGAAAAGTGTTTTTATCACACACACACACACACACACACACACACACACACACACACACACACACACACACACAAACTGAATTAAGCCAAACTTATCAAACCAATTTCCGAAAACATACTTCGACGTAATTACTAAACAACTTCACTTAAGATAATAATAATAATAATAATAATAATAATAATAAACTGGTAAATGTGCGGGAAGATGATCTATGTGATATTTTTAGGCACTGTAACAGTCCTGTGTTTTCAAATGGCAGTAATCGCACCTTGGATTTACCTGTGCGTTCTTACCTTACCTAATTGTATCTTTACAGGAATGAGTCAAGCTCGTACTGTCCCGTGTCTTAAACCATATTTATCGTACATATACTTAAATTTGTGAATTGTTTTGGCACACACTATTTCATTCGGTAGTGCATTCCATTGATCAATTGCTCTGTTTGGGAAACTGAATTTCCTTACGTCTTTATCACCTCTCTTCTTATGCAGTTTTTTGCAGTGTCCTCTTGCTGATGCTTCTCCATATGTTAAGTAATCATTTATGTCTATTTTCTCCTTTCCTGATATGCACTTATATAGCATTATCATGTCATCTCTTTTCCTTCTCTCCTGTAGTGTTGGTAGATTCAGTTTATTTAGTCTTTCTTCGTAGCTTAGGTCCCTAAAGCTTGGTATCCATCTTGTAGCGGCCCTTTGAACTTTTTCAATCTTGTCTATATGCTTTTTGAGATGAGGACTCCAGACTACTGATGCATATTCCAGGGTTGGTCTAATGAATGATGTTATTATCCTTCTTAGCATGTCTTCATTTATGTATGTGAATGCTATTCTCATATTTGCAAGCAGTGTATACATGTTCCGTACCTTCTCGCTGATGTGGTCAGCCGGAGATAGTCTGTTATTGATAATCACACCTAGGTCTTTCTCTCTTTCTGATGTGTATAGGGTTTTATTTCCTAACTTATAATCCCAATCAGGTCTTTTTCCACTTTTACCAAACTTGATTACATGACACTTGTCCACATTGAATTCCGTGTGTGTGTGTGTGTGTGTGTGTGTGTGTGTGTGTGTGTGTTTCAATCGTTACATCTCGCTACGCATCCTAACACTACTTATTTCGTGCTGATTTATGTATAGTCCTACTCTTTAAAAGTACGGAGCTTTACACTTCTTCACACTCTTCAGGTAGACAATCAGTATCGCTCACGACGAAGAGAAGCCATAGGTAAATTTATCTCTAGTGTAGTAAGAGAATCCGTTGACTGGGTTCGGTTTAGGGGTTTTTGTTATTAGCTTCAGCTTTCGTGACGTAACTTAATAATCTCTGTGGCTTACCAGTTCCAGCAGAAACCGCGGTTACGAAGAAATATTCCAAGGCAGCACTTCATCTTGAACACCTCTTAACGTCTCTCCTTCGACACTGGCGGCATCAGATACCCTGCGCGTTGATATATATGTGCACCGAAGTTTCCATGTCTCGCAAGAATACTAATTAGGAAATGAATATAAACCGCGTATCAATCATATCATACCTATACCCACAACACACTGCCTTGATGATAATATACTGATGTGTGTACAGTTAACTGGCAAGTAACTCGACCATATTTCCCTCAAAATAAAATGTAATAGATATCCATGAGAAGCCAGGGAAGGAGTGACGTATCAGTGACTCACTTGAAAGCCGGTTCCTGGAAGACTACACCTTGCACTAACTTTCTTTACCTACACTGGGTGACTTGATATAATATTTCTAACAACAGCTATACTTTCATACAACCTCCCACATTTACTCCCTACCTTTGTCCCTTCACCTAGCCAACCCCTCCTCCTTCAAAAGTGCCACTCATACAATCTACCTTACCTTATCACTTCACCTCGCTCTTGGTCCACCTCTTCTGCCTCCCTCCCTCATATACTCCTTCACCCTGTTACTACGTCTCGATCTTTGGTCTAACTCTCCCTACTTCTCAACGGTTAATATTTCAAACATCCTAACCTCCACTTCGTTCTTGGTCTACCTCTCCTTCTAACAACTACAGCGTCATACAACCTAACTCTGCTCCACTACTGAGAGAGAGAGAGAGAGAGAGAGAGAGAGAGAGAGATGGGGGGTATGAATGGTACTAATTTGCTTTATTTGGTGGTGTAGTGTAGTGATCAGAATACCCATATCGGAGTGTGGGTCTTCATATGCACAGGCAGCCTAGGGACGTGCGTAGGTTAATTCCATCCTACAGAAGTGACAGGGATTTTTCGACTATGCAGTACCACCACAGGGAGTATATTAGTCACCTACACAATACTTCACCCCAAAGACGTGTTTTTTTTCTCTCTCTCGCTAACGTCACACTGTTTTACTCAACACACGCAACCCGCCTCAAACAGCAGAATGTATCGTCCCCGTTTTTGGCTGGGCTTTTCTTTTCTTTTTTTTTTTTTTAATCAGTGTTCACCGGTCTAAGCTTTCCCAGTTTTGCAGATGCTCGCGAGAAATGATTTACGAAAAGCGCCATCCTTCATACTACTTTCATTGGCTGGAGGGTAGGATTCAAGTGAGTTTTGTGTGCAGGAAGAATGGGATAGTAATAAACTAATTTGCCTATAAACATCGTTGTTATCATCGTACAAAGTAGCCGTTTTTACGTCGCATAAATGAAAACATGTGATAACGCGTCAGTTGTAACTGCTGGGGGCACGGGGCGCAATACTCGTCCTAATCAATTTTTACTGGAAAGTAACTGTATAGAACGTGCCGTCTTTACCTTTTAATACTCGTAATCCATTGTTTCAAAAACTTTGTATTTCTCCACTGGCATTATTTTCTCACCAGCTCAGCCATAAGTGACTGACTTTTTCATTTTAGGTTTAATCCAATATTCACTTACACTGGCAGTCCTGCTTGTCAGTTGTGAGAAATTCAATTTTCTGAATATTGTTTAGTTGTTTAGCCCTGGGCAGAGAATGCCCTTGGTTGTCCTTGTTGGCCAGTGCACATGACTGGTCCAAGGCAATCCAGCTTCCTGGGTAGGACCTCCTTAGATCGGTCCAGACCGGTCTACTTTATCTCGCCAGAACAGCCAGGGGGACGGTCTAAACCGGTCTAAAAACTTCACAAAAATGCAGCTTCAGAAAAGCCTCTCCTAAACTGAGTAACATCAGTAGCACGAAGAGAGTTCAGCGGGATCAGTGGGTTAACTGGCCTTCTGAAAGCACTAGTAAAACCATAGCCTAGCCTCGAACCCCTACACAGTGATGGGAGAAAGTCGAGGTTAAATATATTTAATTTTATTATTACTATTACTACTATTATTTTTATTATTATTACTCGTGCTACTACTACTACAGTCTTCTTCTTTTTGCCATGCTTTTACTTATTAGCGACAGACGATTTTATTTAGCTGGGTGAGTCATAGCAACCTGAGAAAGTAAACAATGGCACTATTAGCCCTATCGTGGTCTGAACAACCCTAGTAATTTATTCCAGCTAACGTGAGGGTGAGTCATGGCAGCCTGTGTGTCAATACCGGTACAATTACAACATACCTGGCTTGTGTTTCTTGTCACCTTTTCTCGGAAGACTGTGGTTTTTGTTTTCATATTACTTTTATTTTTCTCTCGTTTTTCTTGGTACGTCATGAATATTCTGTTTTTATTTTCCTACTTGCTTCTTAGGTCATCCATGTACTTGTTTCCCTTGCTAGGTTAGGAATTTAAAACTATCTTTATACTGACGTGTATTTTTCGTCTTCTTGGCTTATATCCCCTTCTGATCCTATTTATATTTGCATTTTATGTTTTAGTTTTCTGCTTTCCTTGGTAGATCATGTATAGTTTTTTTTGGTATTTTCTTTTTTTTTTTTATTCTTTTCAATATTTCTTCTTTGCTCTGTTGATGGTGACTACGGATTCTGTTACCGCTATTTTCTTAATCATTATCATCGTTACTCTTTACTGTTTAGATTGTGCATATAGAGTCTTGCTTTTACCGTCATCATCATCATCGTCATCATTATCATCAGATCGTGAGTATGGTTTATTTGGGTTATTCTGTCTATTTCTCTTTTTTATATTTATTTTTATTTTCAGGTTTCTCGAATGACCATGAACACCCAAGTAAAGCCTACGTTTCATTAGTAAATATTTCCTACTGTTGTGTCCTCCAGCCTCTCTCTCTCTCTCTCTCTCTCTCTCTCTCTCTCTCTCTCTTATCACCCTTTTCTCCTCCCCCTATTCTTCCCTCCTTTTCTCCTCTCGTTCCTCCTCTCACCCTTCTTTCTTTCCCTGCCACCCCTTCTTCATCTTCCTTCCTCTTTCCATTTTCCCCATTTAGGCTATGTACAGCCTTTATCAAGCCCTTCAATACTAGGACCTGAATAAAACGAATGGAGGCAGTACAAACTGACTAATAATTAAAGGAAAATACCACCGGATATAAGAGGTTAAACTTACATACCGCCTCTTGTGCATAAATCTGTAATATAACACGGGGTAAGAGGCAGGGTCGGAAAGTGAGTTAAACAGATGATAGTGACTGGTATGGTGAAGGTCTGTCTATCTGTTTATCTATTGCCAGACGCCTCAATCCGGTAAGGGATGGCCACAAACAAATCGCCTCTATGTCACCCTGTCCCCCGCCATTTCATTACCCTGCTCCCAGCTCACACCCCCCTCTCTCATATACTTCTTCACTCCATCCCTTCATCGCATCCTTGGCCTCCCCCTCCCTCCCTCCCTCTACCCCCCCCTCCACCTCACTCACATACACTCTCCTCGTCAGTCTCTCACTCTCTATCCTCTCCACATGCCCAAACCACCTCAGTGTCTTTCTCCTAACGCTTCCTGTCACATCCACATCCATGGTGAAGGTGTAGTTATCTGTTTGTGGAGGCCTTCCCCTGCCTCGTCAGCACCCATCCCACGAACTGACTGGCACCCAAGAATAAGAGGCCTCATCCTTGGTGCAGAGATTTACACTCAAGACACAGCGTCCTCCAAACACTGAGCCAGTTCCAATCCCACTGAGCCAAGGCATCATCATTCACATCCACCTTCCGTCTCTACCCTTCTCGCATCCCTGATCATCCCACCCCCGCCCTTCCCTCAATCTTCCTTCCGTCACAGCCCCCTCCCTACCCCCATGAAAGTAAGAAGACAGTCAGTACCTTCAGTACACATGAACTACACGCTGACTAACCACACTGAATCAGCTCCTAAACCCCTCCTAATCAGCTGCCCAACCCCTCTCCCCCTTCTCCTCCCACACTTGTTGACACTCCCAGGCTATTCCATGTATTTTGCCGGACGTACTCTTTCTTAAACCATTCTTATTCTTCAGTTCAGGCTTTATATCTCCAGACGACTTTGTTCACCTTGAGAAACGTCCATTTGCCGAGGTTAGATGCGGCCTTCGTTACCGCCTTCACTCCTAGAATATAATAACACGATATCGGCACACCGGGTTGCGTATCATGTGTGTGTGTGTGTGTGTGTGTGTGTGTGTGTGTGTGTGTGTGTGTTTCTATCCTTCCAGCAGTCCCACATCACGTCCACCAAACCGAGCCCCCCCCCCCAGAGAGGAAGAGACAGGTCAGCACATATGACCTAAACGCTGACTAACACAACACACTGAATCAGGCCCCTTACACCCTCCCCCCCCACACACAGCCATTGCCATACACACCCAGGACATCCCACGCATCACACCGGAAGTGGTTTTTCCTGTACAACTTACTAAACTTTCTTTTTCTAGTTCGTTCTTGCTACTCTCATATTTAATTACCATTTTTCTTTCCATTGCAGTTCTCTATCTCACTCACAGCCGAATAAAATCGTCTGGCCTCAGTGCGAATGTAATGTTAAAGTTCTTCCGATACAGGTAGGCTCTTGTAACTCAGTCTCTATAACTCTCTATCTGCTGAAATAAATCGCTGGTGGTAAATGAGAAAGAATACTATAACTGACACTAAAAATATTGGATTACATTAGTGTCTTTCTGATAATCATTTCACACATAATGGAGAATAGGGATGTAAGGGTGAGTTGGGTGCGTAGGTGGGTGGTGAGCTGGTGTGGTGAATGTGGAAGTCGGATGGTGATGTGACGTGGTGCATGTGGAGACGTGGTGGTGGTGGTGGTGTGTTTGTTGATGAGGTGGACGCGGCTGTGTGTGGAGGCAGCAACACTGACTCACCACACACACACACACACACACACACACACACACACGCCATTCAACTCTCACGCTCAATCATTCAGTACACAAAGAAAAGTCATTCAGTCTCTCTCTCTCTCTCTCTCTCTCTCTCTCTCTCTCTCTCTCTCTCTCTCTCATCGCTTTGTATTAGACGGCCATTTTGAACCTCTTGAAATGATTTAGTGATCAATAAACAGACGAATATTTTCGTCACACTAGTATACACCAAAAAATCACCCTTGTGGACATACCTACACATTCTAGGATTTCCTGAAAATTAAGGGTAAAATATATGTTTTTAAGTAACGTATTTTAGGTTATTTTCTGATTCTAAACTGCCCCCACAGGAAAGAAATGATATATCGGTCCACCTTAAGTCCTACTGTAGATCTCGGTCAGCCTAAATCCCACTGTAGATTTCTTTTTTTTATTTTAGACTCCGATTATACAGTACAGGGTAGCTGGTGACCTGCGCTCTAGTAGGAACTCACGCACAAGGGTATCCTGTATGTTGCACGGGCGACCTAGTCTGTTAGTGTGGACACGGGTACGGCAGTGGGAGCAGGATAGGAATAAAGGATGCAGTGTAAATATTAATAACAATGAATCGGCCACGCAGTACATGATAAAATGCCCGGAGAAGAGGAAGACCAAAGTTACATGTATTCCCCGTGTTATTTACGTATACCCTAGCAAGGCCAATTGAAAATCCTGGGTACCCCCTTGTGGAAGTGCTATATGGAGCTTTGTCAACCCCTTCATTACTTTATAGGATGCTTTGCTGGGCTGGATCTTGGCGCATATAATTATCTGGGAGTAATTAGGGTACACGAGGAATGTCATACTCTGGCTGAAGGAACTAAATTGTGCTTCAGTGTCCGATACGGGGAATCTGGCAGTGAAGATGTGAATATGGATGGAGGAGGAGGAGGAGGAAGAACAAGAAGAAGAAGAAGAACAACAACAACAATGGTGTAAGGGTGAAGGTCATACAGGAAGGCAGAGGGTGGGTAGGGTCAGTGAGTGAGGGTGTGGGCATGACTCACCCACCCCGCTACCCCAACACCACCACCTGAGGCGAGTGGCGTTATCGGATTTCATGCCTTTCACGCCATAATATTTTTGTTTTTGTTACCTGCACCACCACGCAAAGCACGAGAGAGAGAGAGAGAGAGAGAGAGTGTGTGTGTGTGTGTGTGTGTGTGTGTGTGTGTGTGAGAGAGAGAGAGAGAGAGAGAGAGAGAGAGAGAGAGAGAGAGCAACGCGTGCTTGCCGTCACTATAACTCATCAGTACCAATATCACTGACAAAATAATTACCATCATCATCATCATCACCATACTCGCCTTCACGATCAGCAGTCATTAGCATCATCATTATTAGCATAACCATCAGCTGGATGTTGTTAAAAACTAGAGGAGTAACTTGGGGTTTCATTCTCGCTGGATTTATTTTGGATAGAACTTACTACCTCTCTTGTAAAATCAGCTTCCAAGAGATTAGGTGTGAAAGCCGACTCTGCGCTTTCTCTACCCCTGCACAGTTTTTGACTTTATACACGGGTTTTATTCGCCCCTGTGTAGAGCACAACTCTCATGTGTGGGGAGGCCTTCCCACATATAGTTCTTCTCAACAAGATGGAGTCAAAGGCTTTTTGTCTCATTAACACTTCTCATACTGGCTCCCTTCAAGCTCTATATTTTCGCCGCACTGTTGCATATTTATCTCATTTCCATCGCTACGTCAATGGTCACTGTTCCTCTGAACTGTCTGCTTGCATCCCTCCACCACTACAGCGGGCGCGTAGCACCCGTCTAGCAACAAACTCTCAACCCTTTTCTGTCTAACTACAACCATTACTCCCAGTCCTTCATGTATGCAACAAGTAAACTCTGGAACTGTCTCCCTCTGTCTGTATTTCCTACTGCCTATGATCTCCAGTCTCAAACGCAGTGTGTCCAGGCATCTCGAAATGAGCGGATTTAAATTTGGCTCTCTGTTGTCTTGTTTTTGTTTTTTCTTGGAGGAAACAATTTGTGGGCTCCTGGCCTTTGATTCCTTCTTTCTTACATAAAAAAAATAATCATCACCATCAACATAAGCGCCCACACCATCATCATAATCATTAACAACCTCATTACCATGAACACCAAAGACTTCTACTTCCACGAACACAGACAACACTCATCATTATCATCATTACGATTATTATTATTATTATCATTATTTTTTATTATTGTATTATTATTATTATTATTATTATTATTATTATTATCATCATCATCATCATCATTACTAAACCAATCACCTCAACATCATTATTAGTACAAGAATCACCACCACCACCACCACCATCATCGTAATCATCATCATCAACAGCATCCCCATCCCCATCATATGCTAATCATCATCATCATCAACACCAGCATCATTCTCATCATAAGCTAATCAGGACCATAATCATCATCATCAGCAACAACAGCATCACCATCCTCCTCCTCCTCATCATCATCATCATCATCAACCACCTCACACTCCAGGAAGAGAAATCAGGAAATTGGCAGGAATGAGGAAATACTCTGAACCTCTCTCTCTCTCTCTCTCTCTCTCTCTCTCTCGTAGTCCAGTATAGGCAGAAGGGAAAACAATGAGATAGGAAGATGATGGACTGCAACTGGGAGCTCTGAGAAAGCATTTTTTTTTACTTGCAGGAGGAGGGAGGAGGAGGAGCAGGGGAGAGAGAGAGAGAGAGAGAGAGAGAGAGGGGGGGGGTGCATAGTATCCATACCCGGTGACTAAAGTGAAAGTGGTATCCGGTGCTTGTGAATGAGAGAGAGAGAGAGAGAGAGAGAGAGAGAGAGAGGTTAATTCAGTAGGTCAGGTTGTAAGGTTAGAAATAGCCTTCATTAACCCCTTCACACCTGTGATTACGACTTTCACATATTTATTATAATTCTTGCTGCCACAAGACGATTTTATTCATTTGTGTGATATACAGTAACTTTCACTGACCCTTTCAGTACGATGTGGCCATATTTCATTTTTATTATTAGCTAGAATGCGTTCACAGAGCGCATACCTCCGCCAATGCCATTACCATTAAAAAGGATCAGGATCCGAATTCGCCCCCAAATTTAATCATTTCTTTTCCTGGTCCATGGCCCAGCTTTCCACAAAATTTCAATGAAATTCATGGAGAACTTTTAAAGATATTGTGAGGGATACTCCGGATCCGCGGGATCCCAATCCGCCTCAAAATTTAATAATTTCATTCTTGGCCCATGCCGACGCTATTCTAAAATTTCATGTCAAAATCCTTTTCATAGCTCTTTGAGTAATCGTTGATCTGAATCCGTGGAACATAGGATCAGGATTCTGAATCCGCCCCAAATTAAATCAATTCTTTCTTTGCCCATGACCCACCTTTCCACAAAAAGCTTTCATTGAAATTCATTGAGAACTTTTGGAGATATTGTGCCGGATACTCCGGATCTGGATTCGGATTCGGCCCAAAATTTAATCATTTGTTCCTTGGCCCATGGCCCAGCCCTCCGGAAAATGTCATCAAAATCCGGTCATAACTTTTTGAGTAATACTGTTAATTGACAGCCAGACTGACAAACAAACTAACGCCGGGTAAAACACCCTCCTTGGCGGAGGTAATTATTACTGACAAGAGGGAAAGTGCCTACTCTCTCTCTCTCTCTCTCTCCTTTCAGTACAGTGAGTGTCATATTTCATTCTTATTACCTCCGCTAAGGAGGTTATGTTTTACCCGGCGTTGGTTTGATGGTCGCCTGGGTCCGTTAGCAGTATTAATGTACTTAGAAAGTTAGGAACGGACTCAGCAAGGTGTACTTTTGTGAAACGGGTGGGCCATGGGCCAAGAAACGAATGCTTAAATTTTGGGCCGGATCTAGAGTACCCCGCATAATATCTCCAAAAGTTCTCAACGAATTTCGATGGAAGTTTGTGGACAAGTGTGCCATGGACCAAGAAAGAATTTATTAAATTTGGGGGCGAATCCGGATCCTATATCCACGGATCTAGATCCGGGATTATTCGAATGGTTATAAACGAATTTTTGCTGAAATTTTGTAGAAGGGTCGGCCATGGGCCAATGATTAAACTTTGGGGGCGAATCTGGATCTGGATCCAGAGAGTCCCGCACAATATCTCCAAAAGTTCTCAATGA